>NC_056732.1:1844778066-1845078066 GCF_019279795.1 Protopterus annectens | reverse complement strand
GTTAAATAATGTTTGCTGGACTGTTTCTACTCCCTTCCCTCTTACATACAAAGAGAGTGAATACAGAAGAAAATTTCACAACTTCTTACAAATTGCGCTGGTTGGTTCTCCTTGATAGTCATTGACTGAACCGATACCATAACAGTGCATATAATGAAAGGTTTGTCACACCTGGCAGAAAATAAAACAAGCTTGTACAGGTTAACAAGAAAACAAGAACAACAGCAAACAGTTGCTCCTATACATACGGAGAAAGTTTTACTTACTTAGTTATGAATCAAGTCAACTCTCCTCCATAAAGCAAAGCAAACACGTTGTTTTGTTTCAGCAAGCAAGGGTAGCAAGTAGCAACCAAATCCAAACTACTGAGCTACTACTGATAGTTTCTTGCTCTATTTTTCGGAAAGAGAGTGAGAACCAATTAGTATCCATCCAGCCGTCCACGTCACATACGTGACTGTGGACGTGGCAGTCTGATCTCCTTCCACTTTACTGTGCGGGTTAAACCACATAGACTTCTGGGCATCACACTGATGCCTTCTCTCCTTAATCTGGACTGCTTTTACAGCAGTCCAGATTTACAGAAAACCAATTTTTTTTTTAAAACCTAGAACTTGCCGAGCATGCGCAGTTCAAGTTCTGGGACTTTGCGAGTTAGTCGGACTCGCAGCTAAGCAAAAGTATCATCTGCAGCCACTGCCAGCCAGTAAAAGTAAAGTAAATTGAATGTATATTATTATAAATATTTATTTATTTTTAAATGTTCTTTTCCTTTTCTTCACAGCTGGGGGGGGGGGCTGCAGTCCGATGGCATGAGCCACCTAAATAGCAAGATTCACAAAAATAATGCAACAGAAATGATAACTGAGGGAAGTGGGTTAAATGAAAGATGTTGGATGCAACTAAAATAGGAAACATGCACACTGGAAATGTTTTAAATTCAGTCAGATTTGTACCTACCAATGAGAAAATAACTATTCATTTCACTTCCTTGTCACAGTTGATATTAGAATTCATGGCCAAGGGTTCACAGTCTGCACAGATGAGCACATCACAAGGTGCTTTTCTGAATGCAGTCTCCCTCTTTGGGAAGCTCTGCTAGATTGCAGGAGGTGGAGTCACTTTGTCTGGACAGCAAAGTCTGACCTTTTAAAAAATAGCTACAGCATCTGAAACATTTAATGGCCAATTAGCAACACATGGATAGAATAAACAACTTCATAAATAAAATACACCAAGCTAGGGGAATAAACAGATCAGGAATTTAAAACAGCTGTTCTTCTGCTCAACAGAATTTGAATGACAACACCGGAGAAAGCTTGCTTTACACTGCTGTATGCAGAATCAGTTTGATGGCTTTGTAAAAAATATGTGTTTAATTAATATGCTAATTACAGGTTCATAGGTGATTACTAGGACAATGGCACAAGAGCCTTTACAAGCCTAGCCAATAATACCTAAGATATGACAATATTGAATCT
Organism: Protopterus annectens; assembly: GCF_019279795.1. NCBI lineage: Eukaryota > Metazoa > Chordata > Ceratodontiformes > Protopteridae > Protopterus > Protopterus annectens. The sequence goes on along the minus strand of NC_056732.1, from coordinate 1,845,076,585 downwards.
TAATTCCCCAGAGATGGGATGGAGTATTTTCAGGGTAGTGGGTCTTTGGGAGTTGGAGCCCTGAGTCATATCACAGACTGCTTCTGTCCATAAAGGATATGGGCAGCACCCCAGGAGGGAATTATGGCTCCCCATGCATTTATCCAAATTCTTTTTGAAGACAGTGAAGACACTGAGGGATGGACTTCATTTTATGAAGATGGGAAGTTTATTTCGTTGACAAGGCAGCCTTTGGGATATGATTCCGTCTCTCCAGCATGCTCTGTTTGAGTCACAAATAAGGTTCAGGTACACAGAATGTGTAACATTTTCATCAGGTCTGGATCAGAGACTGCCTCATAAGTCAGGCATAAGTCTCTTCTCAATAAACAGTAAGAGACATAGTAAAAGGATAGGGTCTTCAGTTGATCTGCACAAGACACGTGTCTTACTCTTTGTATTTTTTTAGTGAAAAAACACTGGGGCTGCTCCATTTGGTGTAAGTCCCTGGTTAGGTACATGCAGAAGGGAGCATTATATTCGATTATGGGACTGATAAGGGTATAATGGCATTGTGACTTTGTTTTATTTTGGTGTCATGCCTTTACTTATAAGTTGAGCCACAGAGAAGGATTTCCTCACTACTGTAGCTATCTGATGTTCAAAGTGTAGGTTACTACCTATCTGTGTTCCTATGTCCCTCACCACTGGGTCTACTTTTAAGAGTGTGCCAAAATCATGGTCTGAGACTAAATGCTAAAAAAATGATAATCATACCCTGAATCAGAGGCCCCAAACATTGATTTTCACTTCAGAGAAGTATATACCAAACAGGAGGGGTCCCAACACTGAGTCCTGTGGAATACTACCAGTAAAAACATTTCTTATCAGAAGTGGATTCCCCTATCCACTCAGCATGTTTCCTGTCATTGAGCTAACTGGCTATCCATCTGACAATGTAGGGGTTTATACCCAACTCTGTAAGTTCATCTGTGATCCATGAAAAATTGTGTCAAAACTTTGGCCAGGTCTAAATAAGCGATGCGTACAATTTTGCCGTCATCCATGGCCCTGGTAACTTCTTCAAAGAAGTCTTCCAGACTGAGCAGGCAAGCATTCCCTTTGACAAAGCCAAATAGGTACTCTGAAAAAACTGGACCAGCCCCAATGTCATTATTTATCAGGTTTGTAATAATTCTCTCCATGTTCTTGCCAATAAGACTGGTCAAGCTCATGGGTCGGTAGTTCCCCTGGGAAAGTTGATGGGCCCCCCTTGTGCAAAGGGATGACTTTTGCAGTCTTCCATTCCTGTTGGAAAAAGCCATCCAGGGGCTGTGGTTAAAAAGGGTTTCTAGTGGCCCTGATAGATTCTGTTTTAAGCTATTTGAGAAGCATCCTGGAATGTTGTTGGGACCCATGGGTGCTGTGTTTTTGGCTTTAGTGAGTGCAGTAAGGACCTGTTCCCTTGTAATGACAAGTAGGGGGGTGGTATGAGACGATGGGAGTTTAAGTGTTGTCACTGATGATTAACTCGGCACATTGCTTAGCATTTCCCCAGAGGTTTTGAACATAATTAAATAATGCCTTATGGTTATCTTTCACCTGGGAGGCTATCTTTGTCTCATAGTTTGCTTTGGCAGATTTGGCCAGCTCTCTGATTTTTTGTTTAGACTGGATAGTGTCTTTTTGCACTGTTTTGTCTATTCCTTCTTAGCTTTGGAGAGGATTTTTTCTTTTGTTGAATAGCCTGGGTATGGTAGGTGTCCACCAGGGTGGTTTATTTTTGCCAGTAATACAGGTTTGAATCGGACAGGTACTGACTCCTCTATGCAGCTATGTGGTGGTACAGTGTTTCTGTGTACAGCTTAGAGTAGGCCTCTGTGTCACCCAGGTTTGGAGAGGCTTGGAAGTTTAATAAGCTGTCATTTAGTTTGAGGTTACTGGCATTAGCAAAGTTCTTAACAAGTTTGGAGTTTAATGGGATTCTAGGTTACGTTTAATGTTAAAGGAGATAATTTTGCGGTCAGATGTTATCAAGGAGGAGTTAATGCACAGGATGCAGCAGCATCCCCCCATGTTCATGAAAGCTAGGTTTAGGATATTTGTACTTCTAGCTGGGCAGCTAACTAGTTGCTTCCCAGTGTTTGTGCTAATAAAGTCCAAAAACCTCAGAGCAAATGAATTACAAGTTATAGAAGTCTCCCAGTTTATGGAGAAGTAGTTGACGTCACCCATATATATGGCATTAAGCTGAATGTTAAGAGATTCCAGTAGGTTTATGTAAGAGGTGTGGTTTTCCAGACTCATCTTAGGGGATCTGTAGCTAGCAAGGATATGATAGGGGTTCCACCAATAGTTAGTTGGGCATGGAGCATCTTAAGAGAGTCATGTTGTTGGGCCAGTCTAACAGTGCTCCTTTATGAACACTGTGACACTTCCTCCTTTAGTTTTTTTCTGAGCTGAAGGGGGGCTGATGTGTATAAAAGGCATTGTAGGCTTTGATATTCAGGGTGCTTTCTATGGTTCTGAACCATGTCTCCATGAATGCACATATGTCTGCATTCTCCACAGTAAGGGCTTCCAAGGACTGCATTTTTTATTTAAACTCCTAGAATTAAGCAGCAGTACCTTTAGGTAGTTGTAAGTAATTTTTGTTATGTTGGAGTGTTTCACAACTTGGCACAGCCAAAAAAAGTCAATCATTTTTGCTAGTACTGTGGCATCATCATTGGTGAAGGTAGGACGATACTCAAGGATAGATTCATACCCACCTGAGACACATATTCAGACAGCTCCACCATGTCTCATTTCACATAGTCCAGTGATGTATGTCTTAGGTCATTATATACACGTGGACTATGACCATGTCATACTGGTACTTGTCCAGTGAGGTATGTCTTATGTCATTTATATCCACGTGGACTATGACCATGTCATACTGGTAATTGTCCAGTGCGGTATGTCTTAGGTCATTTATGCCCACATGGACTATAACCATGTCATACTGGTACTTGTCCAGTGAGGTATGTCTTAGATCATTTACATCCACTTGGACTATGACCATGTCATACTGGTACTTGTCCAGTGAGGTATGTCCTAGGTCATTTACATCCACATGGACTATGACCATGTCATACTGGTACTTGTCCAGTGAGGTATGTCCTAGGTCATTTACATCCACATGGACTATGACCATGTCATACTGGTACTTGTCCAGTGAGGTATGTCTTAGGTCATTTACATCCACGTGGACTATGACCATGTCATACTGGTACTTGCCCAGTGAGGTATGTCTTAGGTCATTTATGCTCACATGGACTATGACCATGTCATACTGGTACTTGTGGTTTAAAGACCTTAAGTGCTTGTGTGATCTGGTGGATCCTGGTTCCAGACAGACAGCTAACTGTGATCTCCTCCTTGTTTAGCCTGGTAAGGGGGACATCAATATGTCTTATAATAGAATCCCCAGTAACTATAATGTTGCCTTATGGGCTTAGAAGTGGGGCTACTATGACTTTCAGAGTTATGTGTTTTGTGAGGTGCTGTCTTTTTTGAATGTGTACAGGACTGCTGAGAGATGCTTTTAGGATGCCTTGGAAGTTTGGGTAGATTACAAGCAAGTACCTCTGCATATGTGTGTCTGTGTGTTTGTTACATAATGTTGGTAATGAGTGCTTTGGGTGTAACAATAGCAACCTTGTTTGTACTATTCATGTGTGTATGTGAGAGCTTTGCCTCCAAAGACATTGTGTATCTACATCTCTCACACACTGTGCTTGCCTGTTGTAAAACTAAAAAATGATTGTCAGTGAACATAAGGCAGTTACTACACTGCCTCAGGATACCTATATCCACCAGCCCAGACACAGAGATGACAGGGAAGTGCATATCCATTATTTCTGATCCTTAGTAGATGTAAAATATAAAGAGTCGCTTAAAGGTCTAAGCAAGAGTTTTTACCTGTATACTATTAGATGACCTGTATATTATTAGATGACCTGTAATGGTGCTGCCTTCTGCACAGACTGCCAGCTCTTTCAGTAGCTGCGAACAGTCGAAGACTATGGAAATTCTTTCTATAGAGGATTGTATACTGTTTGCTTGCGTACAAGGCACTGGTAATAGCATTTGTGCACCACTCAAAGGTGAGGCTATTATACCAGCAGGATGAAAGACTTTTACACAGTTAAACCCTGAAGCCAGTCAAATAAACACACAATAAGCTTTCCATCAGCAATTCCCTAACTTGGATGTTCCCAGCAGAGTGCAAAAATAGAAAAAACTCAATGTAAAACAAACTGGTTTTAAGCTCAAGTGCAGTAACAAATGCTTTACAACAAAAGGTAGAACTCCTACACTTTCAGGAATCTTTAGAAATAACTTTACAAACCCTGAGAAATGTTGACAAATGCAGAAAAAAGTGCACAGATGTAGGAGAACTTCAGAGAAAAACTTTGCAAAACTTAGAAATATTTTTCCAAACTTATGAGAACGTGGAACATATTTTGCAGTATCAGAAGAGGTTAGGAAGTATCAGAGTACTGGTAAAACAACCCAGGAGCAGTACAGTAACAAATAGATATTATTTCTTTAACAAGTGCAGGCTGAAAAGGTCAACAAAATCAATGAATGTAGCACAGAAGTGTTAAACAGCATTGAAATAGAGCATGTACAAAAAATATTTATATCAAATTTGTAGGTCCAGGTGATTTTTAGAAGCAATCCAAGTCTTACAGTCACAGGTGTCCAAGCCAGGTACAGGGAAGCCCTGAGTAAATGGCAGTCTCACAAAAAAATGAAGGGCTTTTATACCAGCAGGATGAAAGACTTTTACACAGTTATGCCCTCAGGCCAATCAGATAAACACACAATAAGCCTCCTATCAGCAGTTCCCAACTCAGATTGGTTGAATCAGCCTTTTGCTCCCATCAGAGTGCAAAAAAACCTTAATGTAAAATATTTTTTTATTAAAATTTTAAAACATATAACAGTTCAAAACGAAAACAATTTTAAAACAAGAATAAATATTAGTGAAAAAACTTCACAACAGTAAATAAAAATAAAAAGTATTTCAAAGGTGTCTACATAAACAAAGACAAATTTTAAACATTCAATTTATAATTCTATTTCATATGATATTATGCTTGATTTTTCAAGTACCCCTTTAACTTTTATCCAAGAATTATATATAAAGGGACTCTAATCTGTTCTCTTCTTGACTGTAGTTAAGTCTAGTTGAGAAACATTACTTGAAATATTCTTGAACTCTTTAAATGAAGGAGTCTCACTTTTCCAGTTTATAGTTATTACATTACAAGCAAAACAAACTGGTTTTGAGTTCAAATACAATAACAAATGCTTTATACCAAAAAGCAGAACTCCTGCACTATCAGGAATCCTTGGAAATAAGTTCAGAAACCCTGTGAAATGTTCACAAATACAGAAAAAAATCTTTGTTAAGGAGAGAACTGTGTATTTTTATATTAGATCAGGGTCAGCTGAGACAATAATATAGAAAAAGTGGCATAAAAACATAAAAAAAAGTTTATAAACAGAAAAAGGATACAAGTTAAGTTGAATGAAATGTAATGTTCATTAAAGGTTAATTTCGCTCAAAAACTGAAAAAAACATGTTTTTCAGCAAATATTGAACTTTTTCTGCATTACTAATGTCCCTGTATCAAAGTAAATGGTTACTATTATGTTCTAATTGGTTTTACCCCAAAATGATCTGAAGGAGGCTGCCATGGCTAGCGTTATTTTGTTTTACAGTCAATGTCTTTGCATTGCTGATGTCATGTTAGAGGGAAGAGAAAGAAATCCTTATGATGATGGGAGCATTTACAGTGGTTTTCTCTACATTGCTGTGACTGCCTGCTTTTCATTGTCAGCATCCATCTGCATTTTAATTACTTTGATTTTCATTTATCGCTATTGCTGTTGCAGCATTTTAAGGAATGTTTGAGTAAGAAGCTTGAAAACGTAGCTGAGTTAATTATTATTTTCAAAGTAACAACTGTAGTTCAGTGTTCAAGTGTGAGAAATATGACCCTTGTGATTAATGGGCATTACTTGGGCTAGGATGGTTTGTGCTGCATTTGCAGTTTTAAATATTGCATCCAGAATTAGAGTCTTTGATGTTAATATTCTTGTCCCAACTCATTGACTTGTCTTGACAAAACTATATCTTTTTCTTCTTCTTCTTCTTTCAGCTTTTCCCAGTTAGAGGTCGCCACAGCAGATCATCTGTCTGCTCATGACTGGCAGTGGAGTTTTACGGTGTCGAGTTGCCAGCCCGGCGCCCAGCATTCCACAGAAGGCACACACACGCACACACTCACACCTAGGGCCAATTTAGAGTGTCCAATCCACCTACTGCATGTCTTTGGGATGTGGGAGGAAACCAGAGCACCCGGAGGAAACCCACACGACCACAGGAAGGACATGCAGACTCCGCACAGAAGGCACCCCAGCCAAGAATCGAACCGGAGAACCTCTTGCTGTGAGGTGGCATACAATGCAAAAGTGCTGTAACAAAATACCAGAAGAAACATAAATATTTATTTACAGAAACTGGAGTTTAGAAAAAAAATGCAAAATCAAATAGAGAAAGTAAAAAGAGATGGACATGGCTGTTTTTCTTCTCTGTTGCACTAAGCTTAGTTAAAGGGAAAAACACTGCATCTGAAAACTAAGCTTGAAAAGCCTGCCTCTGTTCAAACTTTAGGTTATACTATTTATCTGAGGTGTGATACTGACAATCTGTAGCTGATAAGGTACCATTTAAAGGTCACTGTTTTGTTAATGGCCCTGTAGCTGGGATAAGTGACCTAACTTACTCTACAACTCGTAGTGACTCTGTGATGTAACAGATGTGAGACAAATGAAGGAAAGAAAGGCAACCATAATTATTAAAGGACAACAACGGGATTCTATTATTAAATATGCTCAACGGCTCTGTCTTTCTCTCCCTATTTACAGTCCCTGCTATGAATAAACAACAGTATAGCATTTAAAATATTTTAAATCGACTGTTTCTCTCCACTAGAACAGTACCTTACTGTACTGTCATAGTTTCACTTATAAGAAAAACTTTTGTCCCGCCCTGATAAAGCTTCCTGCAGTCTCCAATTCATTGATGTCATCAAGCCTATGAATACAGGTAGCTTTCTGGCCAATTCCTTTCCCAAACTGACATCTCCACAAGCTTCCTAAAAACCCACCCATGCTGTGACGTCACAGCTCCCTGGTCCTTCCCCTACCCGTACAGAAAGTAAAGGCTAGAACAAGGAAACAGTATATGAGTCAAGTCTCCTGCTGTGGGCTGTCAATCATAGGTGGTAACATCTCAAATTACCCTTAGCACTTTGACAGCTAGGGAAGTGGGATGGGAGCTGGGTCACCACTGCAGTTTAGCCATTCTAAAAAGAAGCAGCAGTAAAAAGCACTTTGAAAGTCTGTTCTGCTGCATTTTCATGGTTTAAGTAGCCATTGAATAGCATGAAATGTTACTTAAAACTCACAGACTGAAACACAGCAGTGTATGCATGTAAAATCAATGCAGTGACAGGAGCTTTAGGTAGAAACAGGCATGCATGACATATTTTTTTTTACAGACCAGCACTGCATTTTGGGGCAGACTAAACAATCAGAATTATTTCAAGATGCCAGACACCATGTGGTCAGACTCAGAAATTACATATAAAAATATTTAAAAACCTGTAAATAGTCCCACAGTGGTGTTAAAATGTAGGAAACACCAAACCATAATGAAATAAACATGTTTTTTGAGTGTGTGGGTACGGTTCTCCTTTAAATGATGCTGTTCTGCATATGAAGTGTTTAGTGCTGGATTACAGAGAAGGAAAATCACTTTTTGGAAAGAAAAACTCGACTTTTGGGTTGAACTCTCCTTCAAGACACAGTTTGATTTATTCATTTGGGATATAAATGGCCATGTTGAAAACACAAAAAAAACAGGAAAAAGTACTTGACACTAGAAAGAAAAAGTCAGTGTAAGGGATCTGAGATGTACTGAAGGCTTCAGTATAATCTGTAGAGATTTATTTTCAGACTTTACAGGTGCAGGTTTGAGTATGGCTTTACATCCTTAATTACCACGTGAATCTTTTATAACTTCTCATCAGTGCATATTTTCTGTGCTAACAGCCTGCATATTGATCAGCCCTGATGTGGCAAGTGTTGTTCTGTATAAAAAGGTAGTTATTGGTACTGAAGTTTATAAACCAGTCTGTTGATGTCAGGACAGTTATGTAGGTACTGTGTGTTTACGGTACAGTTGTACACCTGTACAGGCAAGTGTTACATTACATGAGACAGGCATAGTCAGTCAGGAGGTCAGTCTGAATAACATACCAGCACTTTGTAGGTAGACAGCCATTTGAACAAACAGGTGTAATAGGTAGAGCACAATCAGAATGTTTAGTTGACCACAACTCATTAGGATACCAGAGTAAAGGTTTTATACCCTTTACATAGCAGACAGCCATGCTGCCCCACAATGTATTCATTTTTTGAAGCTGTAGTTATATTTTATGAGGTCATAATATTCATTAAATGTGTTGTATACTTTATATATTACTTTAGTAACAATGTTTCACTTTCTCTCTCCCCTCCCTTTTATTGCTCTCCTTTCCTTATATTACTTTAGTAACAATGTTTCACTTTCTCTCTCCTCTCCCTTTTATTGCTTTCCTTTCCTTGTAACTTGTTTTTGTTTGTCTGTTATTTCTCTCTCTTCATTTCATAACTTTGTACAGCAGCTACTATGGTAATGCCAGTGGCCAGGCCTGGTTCCACCACCCATGCACAGTCAGTTCTTGCATCTCATGACAGCATCCAAGGCAGCTGCACTGGAGAAGAGTGATGTGCCCACCTCTCCTGCCCTAATAAAGCTTCACCCGCTGGCAGTGCTCTCATTTGCAATGGTGGCTCTGTCAAGGGTAGTGTATATGTCACCCCTAGCGAGCTGACAGACATAGTGAGGCACCTGCTGGACCAACACAATGATGCTCACATCAACCACATAGAAAGGATTCTCTTGCAACTAGTGGTTTAGCATCCCTGAAAGCAACATATCAAAAAGGATTCAGTCAGAATGGTGAATAGGATGCTGTCTGACCTCACCCAGGAATGCTATAGGCAGGGCAATTTGGAAGATCAAGCCCACCTTATTCCCTATTCCAGTGTAGCCCTCCCTTTTCTGTTAATGTTCTCCCCTGTTTGTTGCCTAATCCTCCCCATCGGCAGTGTCTTCCATTTTTTTTTTGTCTGCTGTGTCTATTTCTACTGTCCTCTACTTCCCTCGGTGTGCCAGCATCTCCCTGTCAGTCTTTTGTTTTTGTGTTTATTTGTTTGCCCCTGTTACATATCTTCACTGTAGTATCTACATATTCCTTTACATCCCTACCCAGATCTACCTCATCTATGAAAAATCAAAAGAGACAGAGTCCACATCCCACAAAAGATTCCTACCTTTCTGTCCTGCCCCCATTCCACTCATAACTTACCAGTTTGCTTTGTGTGATTTTTCTCTGCTTGCTTCTCCCTTTTGCTCCTGTCCAATACTACCATTTACACCACAGTATTTGGTTAAGAAAAGAGATTTCAGCACTGCAGTAGCTTCTTTAATGTGGTAGGCTCTTCCATCTTAACACACAGGAACACGTGGCAGTGCATTCCTGCCCAGGCTACACTTGGCACTTTTACTTGTTTGCCCCCTGGTCACCACTGCCGCATCATTTCCTGCTTTACAGGTCTTGCTGTTGGCATGAATGGGATAAGTGATTAGGTGCAGCTTGAGTTGTCAGTTCTCACACTGATAATAAATGCAGACCCATACTACCTATCTCAATGTACTAGAGTCCCTCACCATTCATCCTAATATGATATTTATGGGGGATCTCAACCACCCCTCTATAGATTAGGAATCTTACACCACTTCTAGTGCACAACTGACTCCTAAACTTTGTAATACCAACAATCAACAGTTGGTCCATTCTCCTACCAGGAGTGCAAACATCCTTGACCTTGTACTCAGGAATGTGTTTGGGGGGAGGGGGGAATTTTCCTCAACTAATGTAATATCGTCATTCATCAGATGTGATCATAAGGAATTATTACATTAAATAATTAAATCCAGAGATCCAGCAAAAACAAAAACCTTCAAGAACTATTCCAAGGCTAACTTCTCTTTACTAAGCAACACCTTGGCTAAATTCCAAGCACTCTCAAACCTAGTAAACACCGCAGCATACACTGAGCTATTTACAAATTATCTGTACAGCCATATTGATAGCTGTATAGAGTGAGGTGTACCCATTTGTATTAAGATTATTCTTATTAAGAATAAGAAATTAGAAGTTTGATAAAATAAATGAACACAGTAATTAGAACTGTTCATATAGATTCATGTGATATAACAGAACTAAATAGGATACAAGACTGTGCAGCTAAATTAACAACAGATACAGTCTTACCACAAAAACACAGCGCAGTAAGGGAAAGGAAGGGGAGAAATCAAATGCCATCATGGAAGTATCAAATAGAGAAAACAATAAAGCAGTTAAGACAAGAGGTGTCACTGTTAGAAGAGTACAGAAGAGGGAACAGATCAACAAACATTATAAGAAAGATAGACGTGATAAAAGCAATGCACAGTATCCAAACAGATCAGGATCTATTGTGCACTATCACAAATAATAAACTAAAAATCTCAGTATGGGCAGAAAAACTTAAAAGATATGCAGATAAAATATAAAGAAAAAGTACAAGGTGCAGCGGTAGCATTGTCGCCTCACAGCAAGAGGTTCTCCCGTTCGATTCTCGGCTGGAGCACCTTCTGTGTGGAGTCTGCATGTCCTCCCCGCGGTCGAGTGGTGTTCGAAAGACATGCGTGAATGGGCGTGCCTTCGTTGAAGGTTGGGCATCGAGCTGGCACCTCGGCACTGTAAAAATCTACTGCCAATCATTTAGCGGACCAGAGTTCCGCTGTGACAACCCCTAAAAGCCGAAAGAAGAAAAAACATTGATAACCCAAAAACCTTTATAGAGAAGTGGAAAACAAGGCAAAATGAATTGAAACACCATCAAAAAATAATAAACAGATACATTTTGGAGAAATAGCTATGAAGATCCTGTGGAACATAGCAAAGATGCTAAATGGATAGAAGTAAAAAAAAAATAGAATAATAAGTTCAAATGTACAGGGTATGAAATTGGATGAAGTAAAGGCCAGAGAGATTGTAACAAAGTTAAGAAAAGCCACAAATGGAAAACCCCAGTCCCAGATGAAGTACCCAACTTCTGGCTAAAAGTATTAACATCTTTACATAAAGATTTAGCCATGAGTAAGAAATATTTATACGCACACCCCAAACAGACACCAGCCTTGTTACAAACATGAAAAAATAATATTCCTAGTTAACAGCAAACCTGCAGCTATCTTAAAAACTATAGACCAATAACTTGCCTTCCAAAGACGTATAAACTTTACACTGGAACTGATGCTGACAGAGGTTATAGTCATTTAGAAGAAAAATCAATCATGGTAATAAAACAAAAGAGTAACAAAAGAAAGTCTTACGGAACAAAGGATCATTTGTTGTTAATAAAGTCATAATGGAGAACCGTGTAAAGGGGAAGAATCTAAGTATGGCATGGGAAGACTACAAAAAGCCATTTGAGAGTATCCTGCATTCATGGATAAAAGAGTGCTTAAAATGTACAAGATATACCCTACACTGATCAATTACATTACAGCGATCATGAAACAGTGGCAAACCACTTTACAGATGAGCCATGATAAAGGACAAATTTTTATTCCAGGGATAAAAATTCAAAGAGAAATATTCTAGGGTGACTCTTTGTCAGCACTGCTATTTTGTCTTGCCTTTAACCCATTAAGTTGTCTACTTAATAGATGAGTTCGTGGCTACAAATATGGATCCCAGAAAACAACATGTAAAGACTTCTCATCTTCTTTTTGTAGGTGATTTAGAAAGTACAGTTTTGTACCTACCATAAATGTAGATGTCAGAGAGGTATGCATCTGCAGTCCTAACATATGGGTTGTCCTGCCTCAGGCAGCCCTTCGGTCGGCCGGATTCCAAAGTCTGGGTCTGGCCTCGGCTGATGTCGCACTTCACCCGACGTCATAGCTGCTGTGAATTGGGTATAAAGGCATCAGCCAACGCCATTTTCCTCAGTGTTTCTTGCCCCAGATGCCAGGTGCCCTCTAGGAAGGCTAAATTTGGATAAATGCAAATGATTCCAAATAGTAGAGAGCAAACAATATAAGCATGTATATACATATATACAAACAAATACACCATAATAGATTCCCCCAGCTAGCTACAGAATGGGCAAATACCCTAGGAGTACCACAGAGGGGAAGGAGGGTGGGTAATCCTGACTGCAGATGCATACCTCTCGGACATCTACATTTATGGTAGGTACAAACCTGTACTATGTCCTTCAAGGATGCATCTGCAGTCCTAACATATGGGTAGAATACCATAGCCAAACTGGGGGAGGAGGCACTAAGATGATTATGGTGTAGTTAAGATCCCTTGCAAAACAGCAGTTGCAAAACCTGCTCGGGATCTGGAGTATAAAGGTAGATTATAATGCTTGGCAAATGTATGCACGGAGCTCCAAGTAGCAGCTTCTAAAATGTCTTTGGTAGCCACTCCTCGTAGGAAAGCTGTAGTAGTGGCTGTTGCCCTTGTGGAGTGAGGTCTGATGTTTTCTGGAGTTGCCTTTCCATGAAAAGAGTAACAAAATCTAATGCAATTTCCTATCCATTTTGAGATTGTCTGTTTTGAAATTGCTTTTCCTTCCATTCCTGTTGCATATGCTACCAGAAGCTGGTCAGTTTTTCTGTTGGTCTTGGTTCTGTCCAGATAGTAGCACAATTGCCTGTGCACATCCAAGGTATGTAGTAATCTTTCCCCCCTGTTCTGTGTGTTGGGGAAGAATGCTGGTAGGTGGAGTGCTTGGTTCAATGCTACCCTGGAGACCACTTTTGGCATAAAAGTAGGGTTAGTTCTCAAGGACACTCTATCCTGACGGAAGATAAGGAAGGGCTGTACTGCCATTAATGCCTGTAATTCAGAAACCTTTCTTGCTGAAGTGATTGCAAGCAGGAAAGCAGTTTTCCAAGATAAGAACTGTAATTCTGCTGTTGCTGCTGGTTCGAAAGGGGGAAGTGTTAACTTTTCCAGCACAAAGTTAAGGTCCCATGTAGCCAAAGGTGGCTTCCTTGGAGGTTTTACATTTTTAATTCCTCTCAGAAACTGCCTGAGTAGAGGATGAGAGAAGACTGGAGGATCCATGTTGTATTCTGCTGAAATTGCTGATGCATGAATCTTAATGGAGGAGTAAGACAGGCCATTGTGGAAAAGTTCTGCTAAGTATTCCAGGATGTTAGCTATGTTTGCCAATGATACATTTTCTCCTTTTGCTGTACTCCAAATGAGGTATCTTTTCCATTTGGCTGAATAAGTCTTCCTTGTGGAGGGTCTGCGAGCCTCCAGGATAATGTCCTTAACCCTCTGAGATAGATCTGGGTTATTCTGTTTTATGTAATATTCCAGGCAGCTAGCTGTAGTGTTTTCAAGTTTGGATGTAGGATCTTGTAGTTGTTCTGTGTTAGCAGTAAAGGAACTAGGGGTAGAGGCCATGCGTGTGTCCGAGACATACTCCTCAGTAGCGGGTACCAATGCTGCCTCGGCCAGTCTGGAGCTATCAGGATGATCCTTGGGTGATCTTCTTTGATCTTCAGTAGCACTTTGTGCATTAAAGGAAGAGGTGGGAATGCATACGCTGTCAGGTTTTCCCAACTGAAGGATAGGGAGTCCACCTTCCAAGCAAGAGGGTGGTATGTCCTTGTGCAGAATTTCCTCAATTGGTGGTTGTGTGGGGATGCGAACAGATCTATTTCTGGTAGTCCCCATTTCTTTGTAATGGTTTTGAAGATGTCTGGATGCAGCATCCATTCGTGGGCATCCGTGGTAGTTCTGCTTAAGGTGTCTGCTAGTATATTTTCTTTTCCTGGCAGAAAAATGGCCTGGAGTTGAATGTTGAGGTTCGGGGCCACATTCCACAGGTCCATTGCCATCCGGCATAGAGGATATGAGTGTGTGCCTCCCTGTTTGTTGATATACCACATGACTGTGGTGTTGTCCGTCCTTATCAGCAAATGACCCTGTTGAAGAAAAGGTCTGAATGTCTGAAGTGCCTGTTTCACTGCCAGCATCTCTTTTTGATTTATGTGAAGGTTCAGCTGGTCTTGTGTCCATAGGCCTTGTATACACTTGTCCACCATGTGTGCCCCCCAGCCTAGGTCTAAGGCGTCCGTGGTGATAGTCTGGCTTGGGTGAGGTTTGTGGAAAAGCAGTCCTCTGTTCAACTGACAGGCCTGAGCCCACCACAGGAATTCTTGTTTCAGGCATGGAATTATTGGAATCTGGGCTTCTAGACTGTTCTTGTGTTGAGACCATACATTCCTTAGGTACCACTGCAACTTCCTCATATGCAGCCTGGCATGTGGTATCAATATTATGCAGGATGCCATGTAACCCAGGGATTGCAGGACTTTCCTTGCTGTAAGCTGGTTCTGTGTTGTTAATGCCATGAAATAGAGTGGTAGTTGCTTTTGCTTTTCTGCTGTGAGAAATGCCATCTGATTTGATGTGTCCAGTTCTGCACCCAAGAATGTTATCCTTTGGGATGGTACCAGCCTTGACTTTTTCATGTTGACTGTGTATCCCAGGGCTTGCAGTAGTTGTATAACCTTTTCCAAATCTTTTGTTAATTTGGTCTTGTTGTCCGCTTGTATTAGGCAGTCATCCAGGTATGGATAAATCTGAATTCCCTGAAGCCTGCAATGAGCAATTACTGATGCCAGACATTTCGTGAATACTCTGGGCGCAGTAGATAAGCCAAAGGGCAATGCTGAGAATTGATAATGCTCTGATCCTGCAAGAAATCTGAGGTATCTTCTGCAATCTGGTCGTATAGGGACGTGCAGGTATGCCTCCTTGAGATCTAGAGTCACCAGCCAAGACTCCTTGCCCAGCATGGGAAGAAGTTGCTGTAGGGTCAGCATTTTGAATTTTGGAACAATGAGATATGTGTTCAGAGCAGACAGGTCGAGAATAGGCCTCCATTGGTTTTCTTTTCTTGGTACCAGGAAAAGTCTGGAGTAAAATCCCTGTCCTTGTTCCATAGGAGGTACCTTTTCTATAGCTCTCATCTTTTTAGAAGTCTTCGGTAGTAGTAATCTCTGGATCTGACCGACCGGCACTTGCGAACAGCTTCTGCTTCGGGCACCGCGCAGCAAGAAAGACTGAGGAAAATGGCGTCGGCTGATGCCTTTATACCCAATTCACAGCAGCTATGACGTCGGGTGAAGTGCGACATCAGCCGAGGCCAGACCCAGACTTTGGAATCCGGCCGACCGAAGGGCTGCCTGAGGCAGGACAACCCATATGTCAGGACTGCAGATCCATCCTTGAAGGACATCTGTATAGTTCATCAGATGAGGAACTGAAAGCACAACTGCAAGTGGTCAAAACTTTTTTTTAGATGGTGAAAGAATATCATTTGGTCTTGATAAATGTCCAAAAGCAACATCTAAAGCAGGAAAGCTGCAGCACCAAGAGAACATCAGTTTGGGACAGGAATGTGATATAAAAGAACTTAAGCAAGAGATGTGTAAATATTTGGAAATTGATGAAGGATCAACACTAAGACATGAACAAATGTGGACAAAGCATAGTAAGGAATATTTTAGAAGAGTAAAATTAATACAGAGAACAGTCTGGAGCATTTCTCCCTGAGCACTTGCTACAAATAGGCTCTGTGCTAGTCAGACTTTCCTGGTCAACAAATGTTAAATAAATAAATAAAAACAGCATTAACATCTTATAACAAACTCCAAGCTATAAACCAAGTTGCTCTTCCTATCCTAACTTACAGTTTTAGAGAGATTTACTGGCCCCAAAAGGTGTTAGATTGGAGAGGAAAACAAGTAGATGCTTCATGCTCATCAAATGACTGATAAAAATCAGTGCATACCAAGATTTTATATTCCCCGTTCTGAAGGAGGGATGGGCCTTCTCGAAACTGATTACATGTATAGATCTGCAATTGTGGGACTGCATTCATATCGTTGACCTTACAAGATCCAAATGTAGTTAAAGTTTTAAAACATGAGGAGAATAAGTCTAAGATGACTTCCCTGCTTCCTTCAGCAGAAGCATATCTGTGTCAAGTGGGATGGAACTCAGACCAGAAGCAGATAAAAATTATGCAGCAACTGAATGTGCCAAAGACAAAAGAAAGAATATAAGGTGAAGGATCAGATGAGAACACAAAATGTAGGAAATGCATAAATACATTAGCAAGTACAGAAAACTCTTGGAACAACCTCATGCTGAGCAGGATCGAACACAGGAACAGTTAAGGAGAGGCGAATTTAAACCAAAAGACAAAAGGTTAACATTGGCAGCCCAAGATAGTGGACTATGTACAAGTTGGTTTACAAAGTCCATTGAATATGTGGGAGAAAAAGAAAAATGTAGGTTTTGTAAAACAGAATTGGAAACAGTCGCACATCTTGTTGCTGGCTGTGACATACTAATGGTAGAAGGACTGTATACTGAATGACATAATAATGTGGCAAGACTGTTGCACTGGGGATTGTGCAAACATTATAATATTGGAGTAGCTGAAAAGCAATGGAAACTTGAACCATAAAGCATGACAGCAAATGATGAAGTTTATATCACGTGGGATCACCCACTACCAACAGTTCAAAAAATAAATGTGAAAAAAACAGATATAGTAGTCCATAAAAAGAAGACAAAAGCAGCATTGATCATTGAAATTGCTACACCCAGTGACTACTAAGAAAGATACCCAGACAGTTCCAATAGTAGTAGGAGCAACGGGTCTTATAAAAAAGAATCTACAATCATAATTAGACATGTTACTGATACATGTAACTCTGTATGAATTGCAGAAGGAGTCATCACTGTGCACATTGTTGGTGCTGCAAACAGCACATCTGTCTAACATCAAGACTGAAACAATACTAATTTCATGAACTTGAATCATACTTTGACTTAAGAATAGGGCCCATTCCTGCCAAGGTAATAAAAGCCCAAAAGACTTGGAGAAATTAAAAGTGAGAAACCAAAGGCCATTGCCAACATTTTGGCTGACAGATTCAGAAAAAATGCCTCCCACCCCTGCAGTAGTTCAAAGGAAATGCCACATAACATAATCCCCCCAAACCATTACCAGGGAACTGGTCATCATTGCACTTTCCAAGGCCAAAAACACTGCACTGATAGCTCCAATAACATCCCAGGATGTTAAATAAATAGCATTATACAACAACCCTCCATTAATATTCAAAAATGTGCACACTGATTGGTCAGCGTGCGCGCTGTATATCAGAGTTATAGTAATGGAAAAAAGTCCAGTCGCCCGGACTTTTTCCATTACTATAACTCTTTTTTTACAGCAACGGAGAATGCAAGATCTCCGTTGCTTCACACAGTCTCGCTATGTTAAAGGAGTTTAATCTCACCTGCCCGGCTTTCTCTCCAAACCATCCAACCTGAGCTGACCCTCTAATATACTCATTCATAATCCTGTCCATTGTCATTAGACCCAATGCAATTCTTAACATCTTTAACTTTAATCTTTAACTGCTGGAGGGATAGGTTCCTGACCCAGAGACTCCCCATACTTTGGAATAGACTGCCCATACATGTCAAGCAGAGCGCCTCCTTGGCCCTCTTCAAAAGGAACCTTGACGATTGGATGGGAGATAGGAAATTCACCTTGGGGATCACGTCAGTCACCCTTCTAGACAGGGGTCCAGGGAAGTAAATATTGTGGGAAGAAATATCCAGGGAATTGTTATGGCTAGGCTTGTATAGGTGCATAGTGACCTTCATTCTTCTCCTCTCAAGAGCATATCTCCACCTCTCCAGGGTATCCTCAATCTGTTCCCTACTCTTACTACATATCACAATGTCATCCACAAACATCATGGTCCATAGGGACTGATGTTTGATCTCATCTATCAACCTGTCCATCACCACTGCAAATAAAAAAGGGCTCAGAGTTGATCCTTGATGTAATCTCACCTCCACCTTGAATACATCCCTCACTCCTACCACAGACCTCACCACTGTCACACTGCCCTCGTACATATCCTGTGCCACTCTTACATACTTCTCTGCCACTCCCAACTTTCTCATACAATGCCACAACTCCTCTCTAGGTACCATGTCAAATGCTTTCTCAAAGTCCACAAAGACACAATGCAACTCCTTCTGACCTTCTCTATACTTCTCTATCAAAACCCTCAGGGTAAGCATTGTATCTCTAGTGCTCTTTCCCAGCATGAAACCGCACTGCTGCTCACTAATCATCACCTCCCTTCTTAACCTAGCTTGTGCATCCCCAGTGGCGGGTTATTTTGCAAATATATGATTATTAGATATTTTTCATAGCATATGATATAATTTGGATTTCACCACCCATTTTAGCTACTTATAGAATACCTAAAAAGACACCTACAAAATCAAAGCATTCCTTGATATGAATGGAGAACCAACCACATCCATAAAACCTTAGATCCCCAGAACTTACATTTTTGGTGGATATCAGCATCTTTGGCAGAAAATAAATAATTTATGAAAATGACTCTTCATTACAGTAAATGAACAGAAGTCTACTTCTAAAAACGTTAGCCAAAACCATAGCTGAGTGGACATTTTAAACTGAGAAAGTATATCACTTTTTAAATCTTGTGTGAAAATGCAGCCCAAAATATGAAATAGTAGATAAGTAAACACAATAAAAATATGCTAGACCTCCCCTAATGTTTGTAAAATTTGAAGGTGTTTATTCCTGTGTTTGTTTTCACTCTATTGGTTTTACATAACTGGTAATATTACTGACTTTACAATGTAGCCCACCCTCAAAAAAACTATGGCAAGTATAGCTGTAACTGTGAGTTATCACCTTCATGTGCAAAATATTAATTTAATAATGTTTAAACAAAAATATTAATTTAATAATGTTTAAGCAAAACTCCTTTATTTTCTATATTCTTGTCAATGGTCATAAAAAGAGAAATAAAAACAAAACAAACAAATCTTCTTTCGGCTTTTCCCAGTTAGGGGTCACCACAGCAGATCACCTGTGCGCTCATGATTGGCAGTGGTGTTTTACGGTGTAGAGCTGCCAGCCCGGCGCCCAACCTTCCACAGGAGGCACACACACGCACTCACGCCTAGGGCCAATTTGGAGTGCCCAAGCCACCTACTGCAAGTCTTTGGGATGTGGGAGGAAACCGGAGCACCTGGAGGAAACCTATGCGACCACAGGGAGGGCATGCAGACTCCGCACAGAAGGCACCCCAGCTGAGGATCGAACCGGAAAGCCTCTTGCTGTGAGGCGGCAATGCTAACCGCTGCACCACCGCGGTCACCCAAAAACAAAACAAACAAATGAATGTTGTAAAATTTGTTTCATCATTCTTCACTGCTTTTCTATCAGTGGTTGAGTCTAAAGTGAATCAAGCTGCAAACAGTCAATCCCACACAGATGAGCTGTAACTTGTCGACTGGAGATTCTCATAGAGAAAGATTGACTGCACTGTTCATATTACAGTGCCAGAAAATATTTATCTGTTCTTTTCTTTCCTCCATTGCTTTATGAATGTAGTTACTACATACATGTTGTTGTTTATTTCTCTTCATCTGGATGAAACTACAACTAGTTGTGTTTGTCCCACTGTAGTTTTATTCTGAAGAGATGTTATTCTACCATTCATAATGCCGAAATTATTTGCCAGTGTCACTATATATTGCAGCTTGGCCTGCTTTCATGGTTCTTTACATATTTGTTATATCAATGCCATAATAATACATTACATGATCAATTTCAACAATTGGCTTAAGTACTGGTGTCATTCAAAGGGGATCCAATGCCTGTCAGCTTGGGATGATATGCTCGACAAGCCACGATGCTTCGCTAGGGACGGCTTGCACCTGTCACCCCTGGGTTTTCGGATATTGGCAAAGGCTCTTGCTACCCCCCATAGTGCCTTTTTTAGGCAAGGCTCAAAAGAAAAACCCACCTCCATAGGTATCACAAGGGATAAGAAACTAAGAGTAATGCTACTCAACGCCAGAAGTCTAAACCTCAAGATGTACGTTTCGAAACTCTCCTTAGCATGGAGAACATCGATATCTGTGCAGTAACAGAAACCTGGTTCAGGGCTCCCGAGAGCACCCCAGCACTACCAGGTTATACCTCATACCATGCTTTTCGGCCCCAAAACTTGGACCGAACCACAAAAGGAGGGGGAGTATCAATATTCATCAAAGATACCCACACCTCCAGGTTGTTGGCAAAGCACAAAGCATCAGAGACTATCCATGTGCAACTAACAGTGGGTAAAACTGACTTCCAGTTTATAGCCTGCTATAGACCACCCTCCCAAACCCAGGAACCCCACTCGGCCTTCCTGAGAACACTGGAAAATTTGAAGGTTTCTCCAAACACCATTATATTGGGTGACTTCAACTACCCAAACGTAGACTGGGAGCATTACTCTAGCTCCAACACCCTAGCCCAAAGGTTCCTAGAATTTATAAACTCAAATGCTATGGAACAACTTGTTACCACTCCCACAAGAGGGGAAAACATACTGGACCTGATCATTACCAACATGGGGACTCTATGCTCCAGACCAGAAGTGTATCCCTCACTGGTAAGATCAGACCATAAACTAATCTCACTGGATATTCACATCCCGACCCCACCCCCTGCCCAGAAAACCACAGTGAAAAACTTCTCTAAAGAAAATTTCACACTCCTCAAAACTGAGGTGGAATCCTTCAAAGCCCCCGGCCTGTGGAAAATACAGCCCAGACCGCAGAATCCTTTATAAACACATTCTATGAACACCTTCAGGAATGCATGGATCATGCGATCCCAAATAAAACCAAGACCCAATCCTCCAAAGGCAGGCGTCCTGTCTGGTGGACCCCAGCCATAAACAAACTATACAATAGAAGGAGGAAGCTACTAAATGATAGAGCAAAATCCCAAAAAGGGAAGGCATCACTGATCAGTATTAGCAAAAAACTACGGGCACACATAAAATTATCTAAGGCCAGCTTCGAGAGAAAAATTGCACAGGACACTAAGGATAATCACAAGGCTTTCTTTAGTTATGTTAGGAACCTGGGTGGTAATTCCCAGATATGCTCAGAATTAGTCCAAAATGACAAAAAATATACCAAACACACAGACATTGCCAACATCCTAGCTGACAGGTTCAGCGCAAACTCCCCCCCCCCACCAAAAGGGCAAATATCTATCCCAGCAGAGTGCTGCCCCCCGACATCTCAGATGCTCAGGTAAGAGCCGCCTCTCCAAAGCAAAAACACAGCATCAATGGGACCAGATGGTGTCCCGGCTGCCTACATGAACTCCAAGAAGAGCTAAACCCAAACATAAAACTACTGTTCAATCTCAGCCTTACTACA
Source organism: Protopterus annectens (assembly GCF_019279795.1). Lineage (NCBI taxonomy): Eukaryota > Metazoa > Chordata > Ceratodontiformes > Protopteridae > Protopterus > Protopterus annectens. The sequence continues at coordinate 1,845,054,998 of NC_056732.1, read as the reverse complement.
GGATATGTGCCCAAAGAGTGGCGTACAGCAACAGTGGTCCCTCTCCATAAAGGTGGTGCCTCAACGGATCCTGGAAACTATCGCCCCATAAGCCTGACTAGCTTGGTCTGCAAAGCTATGGAAAGGATCATCATGGTCCTCATAAATAAAAATATTGGGGACCTACAAACACTGGTTCCTACCCAGTTCGGCTTTGTTAAGGGCAGATCCTGCCTCTTAAACCTGGTTGATTTCTTTGAAACAGTCACCAAGGCCATTGACGAGGGGAAGGTGGTCCACACAGCCTACCTGGACCTCGCAAAAGCCTTCGATACAATACCCTACTCGGGCATTATAGATAAGCTCACCAGCTTAAATATAAACCCCTATGTCACTAGATGGATTGCAAACTGGCTCAAGGACAGAACCCACATGGTTAGAACTGCTGGAGCCATGTCAGACTCCAAACCAGTTACAAGTGGTGTCCCACAAGGCTCAGTGCTGGGACCTCTCTTGTTCGGTATATATTTCTCAGAGGTACAGGCCAACACGGAAGGACTGTGGCTGACCAAGTTCGCAGATGACTGCAAACTGGGCGCCATAATCGACTCTCCAGCTGACACAAGCATCTTCCAAAAGGGCCTCATAGAAAGACAACTGGTGCCAGAGCCATGGCCTCAAGCTAAATGCCAAAAAGTGTATAGTCATCCCCTTTGGCAAAAACAAAGTGCCCACAAATTACCACATAGGTGGTAATCCATTAAGTACAGAAGAAGTAATTAGGGACCTGGGGACCCAAGTTGATAGCAATCTCTCATTTGACAACCACGTGGCCAAAGAGGTTAGAAAAACATTTTATATAGCCCACCTAATCATGAAGGGATTCACATCTAGATCAGGGGAGGTCATCGTGCCTCTTTACTCATCCCTCATCAGGCCCATAATTGAGTACAATGCCCCTTTTGGGATGTACCTTACCAGACACCTGCAGCAACTGGAAAGACCCCAAAAGTACCTCACCAAGGGGATCAAAGGGCTCAAACAGATGCCATATGCTGCCCGGTTAAATAAACTCCAGCTCTACTCAGTGGCATACCGCCTGTTCAGAGGCGATCTGTGCCTGACGTATAAAGCCGTGTCCAACCCGGAATTAATGGACATGCTGCACCTCAGAAAATCCAAATCCCATCAAGCTACGCGCTCGAGCGACTTGAACCTCAGCACTAAAATAAATAGGACATGCTGGAGGGACAGATTCATAACCCAGAGGCTCCCTTCACTCTGGAATAAAATCCCAGTCCAGGTTATACTCTCTTCAAGAGGAATCTTGATGAGTGGATGGGAGATCGTAGGTTTACCCCGGGTATCACTTCTGTGTCACTGTTAGACAGAGGCACAGTATACTAACCTCAAAAAAGGGCATAGCAAAATAAATTTAAAATGGGTGGTGAAAGCCAAACACATTCTGGCTAGGCTTATAAATGCCCTAGGGCAGATAGCCTAGTATGAACCTATGAACCTATTAAATATTTGTAATAGTATTTACTAACCTGTCTTGACAGTTTCCTTCCAATTAATCTGGCAAATATAACATTCTGTACTCTGACAATGGTCTTCAACACATTTCATTTGTTATTAAATATAATTGCACTATAGTTCATAGATTCATAGTTATCTACTAGAGTAAAGACCACCAGGGCCATTATAAGCCTGACCGTGCAATCTAACTCGGTTGTGTCCCTATACATTATGGACATTTATTAGGAGGGTGTATATTTGTTAGGAAGTTTCTAGAGGTTATGTGAGGGAATATGTTAGTTTGGGCTTTACTGTCTGCCTCTATCAGAGACATGGGAGCCAATTCTAGGGTGAATTTCCAATTTCCTGCCGATTGGTCAAGGTTACACTTAAATAGGAGTGGACTCTGCTTCACATGGCTGTATAGCTGGTGTTACAATTATCTCCCCTGAATGAAGGCTCAGATGCAGCAGCCATGGGTTCCTCCATTTCCTCTGTTCAGGCTACATTAGGAAAGTGCCACAGTTCAGTGATGTGGCAGCAAATTCCAATGAATTCTATTTGGTAGTGTGACCTGCAAGAGATGAGTTTTCATATTTTGAAACAGAGTGGATGTACTGAGTTGTATCATTTGTCTATGGCGTATTTGTGAGGCAATTTGGGTGGCACTTGGTTTCATGCATTGCATTTAGTTATCATGTTTTTAGGTGGGCGTTAACAAGGAGCTTGTATACTTCTCAGATATGATACTAGAAGCATGTTTAGAGTGGCAGCAGCATATTCAATTATCCAGCATGATAGGTATTCAATTGTTGGGGTTATATAACTATGTATCTATATCTCTCTCTGTATACAGATATATATATATATATATATATATATATATATATTTATATATATAAATTATGGGGTAGATATAAAAACAAAAGAACGAGGAAGAATGAGGTTTTTGTAAGTGTAGATGCGGATTTTGGTTGTGGATGTGGCTTTCAGTTGTTGTGGCTTAAGTATTCCAGTCGCTTTCTTAGTTCTTGTGAAGTATCCATGCTGTCAGATGAAATGTTGGGTTGGCTGGAAAGCCATAACAGCATTACATCTTTGGTGCATAGGCGTATTCTTACCCACAGATGCAATGTTGCGTTGGTTGGAATGCCATAGCAGTATTACATCTTTGGTACATAGGAGTATTCTTACTCATAGATGGAATGCTGGGTTTAGGCCCCCACTATACCTGCAGGAGTGTGGGGCCCCTGATCATCCTTAACAATGCCTGGGCCCTGAAAAAACTGCTACTGCCTTGGAGAAAATGAGGAGAAACAAAAAAAAAGGTAATTCATTCTCCAGTTTATCCTAAACAGGGTGACCAACCTGAAAGCTTACTTCGGATTTAAGATCTTCAGGGGTGGTTTTCTTTTCCAGGGAGTTTTATAAATACTGGTAAGGCCCAGATACTAAAACTCAGAACTTCTTTGGTGAAGAATTCTCGGAAAAGTCAAAAATAATGCAAGCATAAATGTTTAAAATCAAGAACTCATTTTAAATATTACTCTGATTCACTTTAAAAAAGTTAATAAAATAAAATGTTTTGGCATCAACTTGCATTTTTGGGGCAATAAAAAGTAAGAAATTTCAATATCTTACATGACTATGTGTAACCCTGAATGATTTACAATCAAATCAAAATTTTTACAAGGGACATGTCAAAAATATGAAATGAAATCAGGAACAGTGATAGGTTTGTATTACTCCTGATGACCACTAAACAGCAGTCACTGATCTGGCATGGCGGTATTAGTTGCACAATGTACTGCTATTTGCTGAAAGCAGCATAAAACTAGTATTGCTATGGCTTATGATTGTGTGTGTGTGTGTGTGTGTGTGTGTGTGTGGCACGTGCGCGCGTGTGCATGCGTGTTTGTGTATGTGTGTGTGTGTGTGTGTGTGTGTGTGTGTGTGTGTGTGTGTGTGTGTGTGTGTGTGGCGCGCATGTGTGTGTGTGTGTGTGTGTGTGTGTGTGTGTGTGTGTGTGTGTGTGTGTGTGTGAGTGTGTGTGTGTGTGTGTGTGCTGGAGGGGTGCAGTGTAACAGTAGCATGCTGACTATAACTTCTTTTGCTTTTCAGACATCACTGGCACTGCCATTATGTTTGTGCCTGAGGGGACTGTAGCTGCAGTGCACTTAACAGCAACAAGTTGGCTATAATTTTGCTCACTGACCATCCACAAGGATAGATCTTGCACATCAGTGGCCGTCTTTAGTGGTTTGGCAGAAAGAATGTCTGAAATCAACAGCTCATCATCACAGTTGCTCAGTGAGTAGCACTGCTATTTAACAGCACTAAGTTCTGGTTCAGTTTTTGGCTGTGATTTTTTTCTCTGTGGAGTTTGCATGCCCTCTGTCTCTTTGCATGTCTAGCTGTGTGCTCTGGTTTCCTCTGGCACCTCAAAGACATGCAGTAGGCAAACTGGCATTCCTCCAGTTTTCCTAAATGTGAATGTGCAGGGTGTGTGTGTGTGTGTGTGTGTGTGTGTGTGTGTGTGTGGGAGGGTCTGTGTATGTGCATGTAAATACATCTTTTCTTGGTAGCAGTAAAATGTAATCAACAAGTAACTATCTCTTAAAAATAAGACCTAAAATCCATCACAGAATATTCAAACCCTTAGAACTACTAGTGGGGTCTGGTGGTTCCTACACCCAGACTGTATAAATGGATTTTGACAAGGACGTAGTGGTGGCCTCTACCCTCAGCCACACCCATTCTAAAACCAGCCCTGTTTAAGAGGTGTGGATAGAAGATTGCTGTAGGTTGTTCATAGGTTAGTACTAGGTTAACTGCCCTTATGGGCCATTTTAAGCCTAGCCAATTACCCCATGTCAGAATCAAACCCTGCACCTTGTGTTTCTAAGGTAAGCACCTTAACCGTTACGCCGACCTCCCACCCTAACTATAGGACTGGAAAAGATGCGGCCATTATTTATTCAATTTTTCTTACAATCACACCTCAGATGTGAGCACAGGAGGTCATATTGTTTTTTTGCTGGAGGGATGGACAATGTAGCTATTATTTCTTTTACTTTTCTGCAGACCTAAAAGATGTGTAAAGAAGGTTATCATTGTTTGTATAGGTGCAGTGCACTGTCAAGGAGCAACAAGTTGGAATATATTACTGTAATCATTTTTCTCACACTCACACATTAGGCACATGTACAGGTGGCTATGTATGACAGTAGTCACTTGAAATACATCACTATGGCCATTTGAACCTCTACTTTTATTCCAATCTAACACCAGAGGGATGCACAAATAGTGACTATCTTTTTTGTGGGATGAGCCAGTATTTTCAAACTGGAATAATGTACCTTTTCAAACATTTGTCTTATGATTTTATTGTCAGACACTATTTTCTTGGGTTTAAATACTAAGCCTTGGACACAACTTAGATCTTTCATGAAAGAATAAACAAATAAGACTACATTTTTTTCTCATCCATGATTTTTGTTCAGGTCACCGCTAGATCAAAACACAGAAAATGCTCTAAAATGTTCTTCAGAGAATCTGTAATCCTATGGCTTCAGCCCCCAGACTTTCAACTCAACTGAGTTATGTCATACACAGTTATTACTGTGCTGACTTGCCCAGGTAATATATGTTGAAAGGTTGCAAGGAAAAGTAAAGTTGAATAGCAACAAATTTCTTTCCTTAATCAAAATTTTTGTCCAAGCTATCACTGGATTAAGTTGTTAAAAAAAAAATAAAATGAACTTCACACCATATAGAAACCATGGCTTCTTGAAAAAAATATGAGGAAAGGAAAAAAAAGTAATGTGTATGGTGTGGGGAACCTAGGATTGGGTTGATCAGGGCACAGCACTGGAGGGTGTGTATGTGTGTGTGTGTGTGTGTGTGGGGGGGGCAATAGGCAGTGGGAGAAGCCATGAAGCCCTTTGCCTTGGGCAACATTTCACCTAAAACCATCTCTTTACATTGTGTTTTTGCAATGTATCATCATTGCAACTAAACGCCATTCATTTTGAATATGTGTCTGTGAGAAGATTCAACAGACTGTGATACACAAGCATGTCAAAATGTAAGAGCATTGTAGCTACAGTTGAGTTTGTGCATAGGACTGCTAAAACTCTGCAGCATGAACTTAAAGATTGCTTTAGAGGGGTTGCAGTGACAGCATGATACTTAGACAGGAAGTGTCCAGGGCCTCCAAACTTGACACTTGCTGGGGGCCCGCAAAATGCTCCTGAGAACTGGGATCCTCTGAGACACATACCTGTCTCACCAACTTGGTAAGGAACCTTTGTGGGTGTTTCAACTGTTGCAAATGTTTGGTCCGGTGCATGCTGGTGGGGACATTATACTCACTGGCGGGTCTGATGAGGGCCATATAAAGTGGCACTATGACTTCCTTGGACCTAGATACCATGCTCTTACTTATAAGATGGGCAAAACAGAATGATTTTCTTGCTACCTTGGCCACATGTTGGTCAAAGGCTAGATTATTGTCAACATATGTACCCAGAGCCCTGAATATAGGGGTCAACTCTTAAGGATGTCTTATCGATGGTGTAATTAGCCTGGATAGCAATTTTCTCAAACGGAACTACAATGCATTTCTAAACATTGAGTTTTAGTCCATGACACTGGTATCAGTTATTTGTTTGTGTCAGACCCTCTTGTAAGATGTTTGTGTCACAGGGGGAAATGTATGATAGTTCTCAATCTGCAGTCATCTGCGAAATTGGTCAGTCAATGGCCTTTGACATTAGCCTCTACATCTGAAAAGTAAATGCCAAAGGGGAGCACTCCCAGCACATAGGCCTGAGGTACCCCGCTGGTGACCGGTCTCTTAGTGGAGGTGGTATCACCAGTCCTTACCTTTTGGGTCCTGTCTGTGAGCCAGCTGATAGTCCAGCAAGTTATGTACAGGTTTATGCCCAGTTCGGCGAGTTTGTCAACTATGCCAAAGTGTGGTATCATATCAAATGCCTTAGCCAAATCCAGGTAGACGTTATGCACTATTTTCCCCTCATCCATTGTCTTGGTGACCATCTCAAAGAAGTCCATCAGGTTTAGTAGGCATGATCCAGTGTTTGAAGGTTGCCTATGTCTTTGTTGATCATTTCCATGATAATTTATTCCATGACTTTGCATATTAAACTAGTCAGACTAATACGTCTATAGTTTCCAGGGTCAGTTGATGGTCCACTCCTGTGAAGTGGGAACTGCTGCTACAGTCCTCCATTCTCATGGTAAAATGCATGATTTGAGGCTATAGTTTAAAGGTGATTCAAGTGGTCCTGAGAGGTCATGTTTCCAGCTATTTAGGAGGTATCCCAAGATAGTGCTGGGGCCCACTGAGGCTGTGTTTCTGGCCTTAGCAAGTGCTGCTAGGACTTGCTCCCTGTTAATATTGGGGGGGGGTTCTATTAGTCATTTCCTGCAGGGAGGAGGTGGGGAGTGGATGGTTAAGTCTGTGCTGAATTTATCATCCAGAAAATTTGCTATGTTGCTCTTCTTAGTGAAGGTGGCAACATAGAATCCAGAATTGGAACACTTATGTGTGCTGCCTTTGAGGTTTTGGACATAGCTATAGAAGGCCCTGTAGTTGTCTTTAGCCTGTAAGGCTACCTTGACATCATAATTTGTCTTTTTGTACTTAATTAGGCCTTTTAATTTTCTGGTTATTTTAATTTAAGATCTGTTATCAGTTTGTGAGTTGCTCTTCCTGATTTTAGCCATGACATTTTTCTTTTTGTTATATACCCTATCAAGGTTAGTATTCCACCAGTGTGGTTTGTCTTTAGAGTTTGTTTTGGGATTACTTCTGGTAGGTATAGCAGCCTCTATATATCCATTTACATGGATGTACAGGATCTCAGTGAACAATTCCATATAGGTTGCTGTGAACTTGGGGTTGGGAGAGGCACTTAATTTTGATAAACTAACGTTTAATAGGGTGTAGTTTGGTTTGGAATAATTCCTAGGTATTACAGGATTTGCTGGGGTTTCCAGGCTCATAGGTAGGTACTAGGCTATAGGCCCAAGGGTCTACGTAAGCCTAGCCAACAAGGTTCCCTGGCTCATGCCACCCAAGAAAGTTATTTTCTTGTGCCACTGTCGAGCAGAGACACAGAAGTGATCCCCGGGGTGCATTTCCTATTTCCCATCCACTCATCAAGAGTTAGTGCTTATGAAGAACTTTGCTTGACATAGATGGGTAGCCTGTTCCAGAGTATGGGAAGTCTCTGGGACAGGAATCTATCCCTCCAGCATGTCCTGTTTATTGTGGTGACAAGGTTTAGGTCCCTAGAGTGTGTAGCTCGGAAGGATTGGGATTTCTTTAGGTGTAGCATGTCCAACATCTCTGGGTTTGACATAGCTTTATATGTTAGGCAGAGATCACCTCGGAGTAGGCGATATTCTACAGAGTAAAGCTGGAGTTTTTTGAGGAGGTCAGTGTAGGGCGTTTGTTTGATGCCAGTAATTCTCTTTGTGAGGTACTTCTGTGGCCTTTCCAGCTGCTGCAGATGTCTTGTGAGGTACATTCCAAAAGGGGCATTGTACTCTATAATGGGTTTAATGAGTGTTGAGTAGAGGGGAACAATGACCTCTTTTTTCCTGGATGAGAACCCTTTTATGATGAGGTGTGCCACGTAGAAGGACTTCCTGACTACTGTGGTGATGTGACTATCAAAGGAGAGACTACTGTCTACCTGGGTCCCAAGGTCCCTTATCACGCATTTGGTGTTAAGTAGATTGCTGCCTATGTGGTAGTTCATGGGTACAGAGTTTTTACCAAAGGGGATGACACTGCACTTTTTGGCATTGAGCTTGAGGCCATGGCTCTGACACCAGGCATCTGTCTCAGCGAGGCCCTTCTGTAGGATGTCCACATCATTTGGGGACTAGACTATGGCTCCTAGTTTGCAATCATCTGCAAACTTCATTAGCCAGAGGCCTTAATTTTTAATTAAGCCAGAGGCCTTAAATAGTTAATTTTTATTTTCTAGGAGGCAGCTTTGTGGTTTGACTTCACCTGTAGGGATGTGTGGAGGGGGGGGGTTTGCACTCTCCTATATTGGGGAGTACCAGGTCCAATATGTTTGAACATCTAGTGTGTAAGGGAATTTGTGTTAATAAAGTCCAGGAATTGTTGCCCCTGTGAGTATGAGGCAGTGCATGTTTCCCATTCTATAGTGGGGTAGTTAAGTCCCCATGAACAGGGTATTTCGTTTAATGGTAAGCATGTCCAGTAGATCTAGGTATGAGCTATGGGATTCCAGGGACAAACAGGGTGCCCTGTAGCTTGCTAGGATATGGTATGGGACTTTGCCTATGGTGATTTGCACATGGATTTATTCCAGGGCATTGTCTCGTTTAACCAACCTAGAGTTATGCTTGTTGCTAATATAAATTGAGACACCTACACATTTTGTGACACTGATGGTCTAAATGTGTGGAAGGCACTTTAGCCTTGCACTGCTGGAGTCCTTTCTGCAGATTTAAGCCAGGTCCTGGTAAAGGCACAGATGTCTATATTCTCCAGAGTAAGGACAACTTGTGGGGTGTGGAGTTTCTTATTAGGCTCCTAGCATTGAGCAGTTAAACTTTTAGGTTTCTTTGGGTTTTATTTGAATGCTTGCTCAATACAGCTTAGTTAAGTGGCAATTAATGTTAGGGTTGAGAAGCAAACTTTTATAAAAAAAAAAGAAATTTTGGCCCCTATGGAACAGACCATCAGCTGCTACTAGGGTTGTGTAGCATTTGCCCGTGAGTGCTGGGGTTAGACCACAAGGGCAAATCCTGTGTGGCCTAATGAAAACACAAGTGAGTAAATAAAGTACTACCCAAGTCTTCATGATTAATTATTGCTACTACACATAGACTCACATAAGTACTTCACTATATCTTAACTTTATCGTATTTTAAGCTCCCATCCTGCATATTTAATGGATATGCATTTAAAATAGTTAATGTTACTGATAAGTACAGAATGGAATGGTTTTGTATGGTCATTTGCTGTCTATAATTATGTTTGTTGGAGCTTTTTTGCTCGTGTCTCCACTGAACATGGGTCTTTACCTACCCAAGCCAATAAACTATTTATTTATTTATTTTACATTTGTTGACTGGGAAGAGTCATACTGAGCCAACAAAGTAGCCCTTTTTCAGCAGAGTCCCGGGGAGAAAAGCTCCAGAAACAATTATACAATAGAAAAAAAATACAGATAACAAAAGCATTTTGCTTATATTTACAACATTATACAAGTTTCAAATGTTCATACATAACCATTAGTAATAAAGACTATGTGAAAAATTGAAATATAAGTATTCTTACATGTTAACATATTTGTACTATATAGGCATTAACTACTTTTAAGAGATGATTATGGGAGGAATATAGTGAGAAGGGGTTAAGCTGAGGCATAAATAATGTACGTTAGTAAGAGAGATAGGCATAAGGGGTGGCCACGGTGGTGCAGCGGTTAGCATTGCCACCTCACATAAAGAGGTTCTCTGGTTCGATTCTCGGCTGGGGTGCCTTCTGTGCGGAGTCTGCATGTCCTCCCTGTGGTCGCGTGGGTTTCCTCCGGGTGCTCCGGTTTCCTCCCACATCCCAAAGACATGCTGTAGGTGGATTGGACACTCTAAATTGGCCCTAGGTGTGAGTGTGTGCATGTGTGTGCCTTCTATGGAAGGTTGGGTGCTGGGCTGGCAACTCGACACTGTAAAACTACACTGCCAATCATGAGCGGATAGGTGATCTGCTGTGGCGACCCCTAACTGGGAAAAAAATGAAAGAAGAAGAAGAAGTAAGAGAGATAGGCATAGATGTGCTAGAGCAGAAGGGAATAGAGGTCAAAATTTGGTTTAGTGTTCCAAGAAAAATATTAATTTACGGATAGATACAGTTTATGGGGGGTTAGTACAGGGGCATGACCAGAGTGTTTTTATGTGTTCTTTTATTGCTGCTTTGAATTGTTTAAGCTGTTTTGTTAATCTAATTTGATATGGAAGCTTGTTCCATGTGATGGTAGGGTGATAGCTGTATAGATTACTACCCATTTTAGTTCTAGGTTTGTAGACGTATAGGAGGTCTTGGTCAGAGCTGCGAAGAATTCTAGTGGGAGAGTAGTGTGATAGTAGGGAGGATAGGCTAGGGCAATAGAGAGGTTGATATAGTATAGAATGAATGATCTGGAGCTGAGAGAGAAGAAGCAAATTCGGTAGTTCCAAACAGTTTAGGTGTTTAGGTGAGACACAGTGATAAGTTTTAAAAGTATGTTGAGCAGAGAATCTGGCTATCTTATTATAAGTAGAGTTAAGTTTTGCTAGGATTGTGTTATTAAGGTTAGTTAGAATCTGTGAGCCGTATACTAGACTAGCTAACAAATAGGTATGAGATAGGGTGACTTTAGCTTTGTAAGTGAGAAACTTTCTATTTCTGTATAGGAGACCTAGTTTTTGATGAGTCTTCTTGATCAGTTGTTGATGTGCAAGTCGAATTTAAGTTGATCATCTATTGTGACACCTAGGAGTTTGGTGCTTGTTTCAACTATTATAGGAATGTTATTGAGAGAGACAGTATGGTAAAATTAGATTTAAGATGGTTAACAGTTTTTGGGAGAAAGAGTTGGAGTTTAGTTTTTTTAGGGTTTAGGATTACTTGGTAATTACTGAGCCATATTTTCACAGAGGTGAAAGCAGCCTGAGTTTTGGAGATGAGATCAGTGGGAGAATCAGAGATGGTAATCACTGTAAAATCATCAGCAGAGGGAGAATCAGTGATGTAATCACTGTAAAATCATCAGCAGAGGGAGAATCAGTGATGGTAATCACTGTAAAATCATCAGCATAAGAGATGACTGAGAGCAAAAAGTATGGAGTAGGTTTGTGAAAATGCTAAAAAGCAGTGGACCTAATATGGAACCTTTGGGGGGTGCCCATCTTTATGGGGAGAGAGTGTAGAGAGCCATATCCCAGACTGTAATCGATCAGAGAGAGAGCTGGAAAACCAAGTATCAGTGGCAGGAGGGAAATTTAGATTAGTCAAATTAGCCGGCAGTAAAGAGTGTGATACAGTACCAAAGGCTTTAGAAAGGTCTACAAATAAACAGGAGGCAAGTTTGTTGTTATCACAAGCCTGGGATATAGTGTTAGTAAAGGAGATTATGGCAGTAGTTGTACTATGTCAATAAATAATGAAATAAATTAATTAATAATCCCAAATACTGAGAAACAAGGAAAGTTGTAACTAAACCGGTCACTTTCTACTACCAGGGACTCTGGTTAGAAATATTCAACATGGCTGATGTGTCAGAAAACAGGGAGTTGTGACAGACTGTTAATTGCATTGGGGAGCAGATTTAATTTACAGCATCATTTACTGACCGGCAGTGCTGGAGTTATATTTAATGTTTCACACAGTCTGCAGTATTCTGATTTCAGCTTTTTGTGCAGTATGAAACCCTATTTTATTTAGAGGTGCCTGTGAGTTTAAGTAGGGAACCTTTATTTAGGCAGAGGCAATGTTTTTTAATCAGGAGTATTGAGGTGACATACTCTCTACTGGAGCATGTGTACGTTGCTAACACTCGCACTGTTTCAGAGCCTCATCCTTGTAGTATCATAACTGTGTCTACTAGAACAGCATTTTTGGTTCCTGTCTCATATCAAATGAGTATTTTATTACTGTGTTACTTTCCATAATGTTATGTTGAATGTAAGTGAAAAAATATGCTGGGTAAGATCATGCTACTATGTTACATAAAAGAGGGAGAAAGAGAGGTACTCATGGACAAGTATGTGATATATTACTTAAATGGGAGAGAGATGTAACACTTGTATGAAATTCAGTTTCAAAAACTAATTTGTTGGGATAGGAAAAAAGTGATAACACTAATAATCCAAGCTCCTGAATGTCTGCACATTCTGAACTGATCAGAATCTTATTAACCAAATCACAGTCACTGAGCTTCTTGTCTCAGCAGCTGCGTCTGTTTTTCCAAAGGTAATAAGAAATGTAGTTAGTCAGACCTGGACACTGACTGTCTGCACTGTAGTGGCAGAACAGGTAGCTTACATCCTTCTAAGCTGGGAACTGCTGATTGAGGGCTCAGTGTCTGTCATTCTAAAAGTGTATTAATTCTGGTTTAAGCACTTGGGCTTCAGGCCAGTTATTTTACATTAAAAGAGTTTGTGGTCTGCACTCTTGTGGGAGGAGAGGCTGGTCTCTGCCCTTCTGAGCTGGGAATGTCTGGTTAAAGGCTTATACTGCCTGCATATTTAAATTGCTTCTTACTGAAATTGGTACACCTTGTTTGCTGTAGCATTGACTAGATCCAGGCCTGCTGAATCTAGCTTTGTTTGTATAACTTGAGCACTAATCCAGGCATTCTTTAAAGTATTCAATTGCATTTATTACTGCTTGGTAGTAACTAGATTAAAGTGTAGCTATCATTCTAAGTCTTTTGGATTAAGCACTTGGGCTTCAGACCAGTTGCTTTACATTAGGAAGGTTTGTGGCCTGCACTGTGGTGGCAGGACAGGTAGCTTACATCTTCCTAAGTTGGAAACTGCTGATTGAGGGCTCAGTGTCTGCTATTCTAAAAGTATATTAATTCTGGTTTAAGCACTTGGCCTTCAGGCTAGTTGTTTACATTAAGAAGGTTTGTGGTTTGCACTGTAGTGGCAGAACAGGTAGCTTACATCCTTCTAAGTTGGGAACTGCTGACTGAGGGCTCAGTGTCTGTTATTCTAAAAGTGTATTAATTCTGGTTTAAGCACTTGGGCTTCAGGCCAGTTATTTTACATTAAAAGGGTTCGTGGTCTGCACTCTTGTGGGAGGAGAGGCTGGACTCTGCCCTTCTGAGCTGGGAATTTCTGGTTAAAGGCTTATAGTGCCTGCATATTTGAACTGCTTCTTACTGAAATTGGTACACCTTGTTTGCTGTAGCATAGACTAGATCCAGGCCTGCTGAATCTAGCTTTGTTTGTATAACTTGAGCACTAATCCAGGCATTCTTTAAAGTATTCAATTGTATTTATTACTGCTTGGTGTAACTCATTCTAAGTCTTTTGGATTAAGCACTTGGGCTTCAGACCAGTTGTTTTACATTAGGAAGGTTTGTGGCCTGCACTGTGGTGGCAGGACAGGTAGCTTACATCCTTCTAAGTTGGGAACTGCTGATTGAGGGCTCAGTGTCTGTTATTCTAAAAGTCTATTAGTTCTGGTTTAAGCACTTGGGCTTCAGGCCAGTTATTTTACATTAAGAAGGTTTGTGGTCTGCACTCTTGTGGGAGGAGAGGCTGGACTCTGCCCTTCTGAGCTGGGAATTTCTGGTTAAAGGCTTATAGTGCCTGCATATTTGAACTGTTTCTTACTGAAATTGGTACAGCTTGTTTGCTGTACCGCATAGACTAGATCCAGTCCTGCTGAATCTAGCTTTGTTTGTATGCTTGTTGTTTGTTTGCTTGTTATTTCCCTGAAATGCTAATTCCACCTAAAACGCGGCTTTTCAGCGCTTCTGTGGATCCCTAGTGATATCTGCATTGCTTACTGTACTTATTTCCTTGTATCACTTGAAAGAAAGTTACTGTTTGTCATTTTTGGATTTAAGTTACCTGTAACACATTGCATTTAAGATACCTGGCACTTGCTCACTAAAGCAATTATATAAGTCAGCACTAAAAAATTAAAAGCGCTACACCCTCACAAACTCCCCTTGAGTACCTTGTTCCCCATTGGCCCTTTTTTTTCAATTATAAAGGAATTCCCAATACTATTCTAGCATGTCCAAAGGTCAGTTGTCAATCTCCTCTCCGGTCCAGCTGGTGAATCTGGGAATCTTGAGACAATGTTACAACTGCCTCATGCACACAGACAACCCTCTCCTCCTCCCAACAAATTCCAACACATGTGAGAGATGCAACCATATAGCCATATTGGAGGCAAAGCTCTCTCAACTCAGTACTGGCGAAACCAGTCAGGAGGAGAAAGAAACAACACTCACTACAATTCCAGTGTCACATAGACCTACCACGACAGCAAACCAAACACATAAACACACAAAAAACATACTCGGAGGCTCTAAATAAAAATCTGCCTAAGCAGCAGAGACCTCCAAAGCAGACACCCAAGCAACCGCTACCCCAAAACAAAACACGTGCAGCACATAGCTCACAAAGCCAGTGTGCTGAACAGTCACAGCCCTTAAGGCTAAACAACACACCTGATACACTTGTAATAGGTGACTCTATCGTCAGGCACACTGACGTCCTGCTCACCAGGCTGAACAAGGAAAAGGTCACGGTGAACTGCCTGTCGGGCGCTAGGATCCGCCACATAACACAAGCACTCAGGTCACTCCAAGGCAATTACAAATATGACTCAGTCATTGTCCATGCTGGTGTGAATGACCTGAGACGTACCTCCCTGGACTACAAGAAAAGAGACATAGAGGAGCTCTCTGAGCACGTAGCCCAGGCCGGTATGACCCTGACCTTGAGTAGCATCTTACCCTCACCAAGAATGATGCCACAATATGAAGACAAGATGATCAATTTCAACAATTGGCTTAAGTATTGGTGTCATTCAAAGGGGATCCAATGCCTGTCAGCCTGGGATGACATGCTCGACAAGCCACGATGCTTCACTAGGGACGACTTGCACCTGTCACCCCTGGGCTTTTGGATATTGGCAAAGGCTCTAGCCACCCCATAGTGCCTTTTTTAGGCAAGGCTCAAAAGACAAACCCACCTCCATAGGTATCACAAGGGATAAGAAACTAAGAGTAATGCTACTCAACGCCAGAAGTCTAAACCTCAAGATGTACACACTCGAAACTCTCCTTAGCATGGAGAACATCGATATCTGTGCAGTAGCAGAAACCTGGTTCAAGGCTCCCGAGAGCACCCCAGCACTACCAGGTTATGCCTCATACCATGCTTTTCGGCCCCAAAACTTGGACCGAACAACAAAAGGAGGGGGAGTATCAATATTCGTCAAAGATACCCACACCTCCAGGTTGGTGGCACAGCACGAAGCATCAGAGACTATCCATGTGCAACTAACAGTGGGTAAAACTGCCTTCCAGTTTACAGCCTGCTACAGACCACCCTCCCAAACCCAGGAAACCCACTCGGCCTTCCTAAGAACACTGGAAAATATGAAGGTATCTCCAAACACCATTATATTGGGTGACTTCAACTACCCAAACATAGACTGGGAGCATTACTCTAGCTCCAACACCCTAGCCCAAAGGTTCCTAGAATTTATAAACTCAAATGCTATGGAACAACTTGTTACCACTCCCACAAGAGGGGAAAACATACTGGACCTGATCATCACCAACATGGGGACTCTATGCTCCAGACCAGAAGTGTATCCCTCACTGGGAAGATCAGACCATAAACTAATCTTACTGGATATTCACATCCCGACTCCACCCCCTGCCCTGAAAACCACAGTGAAAAACTTCTCTAAAGCAAATTTCACACTCCTCAAAACCGAGGTGGAATGCTTCAAAGCCCCCAGGCCTGTGGAAAATACGGCCCAGACCGCAGAATCCTTTATAAACGCATTCTATGAACACCTTCAGGAATGCATGGATCATGCAATCCCAAATAAAACCGAGACCCAATCCTCCAAAGGCAGACGTCCTGTCTGGTGGACCCCAGCCATAAACAAACTATACAATAGAAGGAGGAAGCTACTACATGATAGAGTAAAATCCCAAAAAAGGGAAGGCATCTCTGATCAGTATTAGCAAAAAACTACGGGCACTCATAAAATCGTCTAAGGCCAGCTTCGAGAGAAAAATTGCACAGGACACTAAGGATAATCACAAGGCTTTCTTTAGTTATGTTAGGAACCTGGGTGGGAATTCCCAGATATGCTCAGAATTAGCCCAAAATGACAAAAAATACACCAAACCCACAGACATTGCCAACATCCTAGCTGACAGGTTCAGCGCAAACTCCCCTACCAAAAGGGCAAATATCTATCCCAGCAGAGTGCTGCCCCTGACATCTCAGATGCTCAGGTAAGAGCTACCTCTCCAAAGCAAAAACACAGCATCAATGGGACCAGACGGTGTCCCGGCTGCGCCCTACATGAACTCCAAGAAGAGCTAAACCCAAACATAAAACTACTGTTCAATCTCAGCCTTACTACAGGATATGTACCCAAAGAGTGGCGACAGCAACAGTGGTCCCTCTCCACAAAGGTGGTGCCTCAATGGATCCTGGAAACTATCGCCCATAAGCCTGACTAGCTTGGTCTGCAAAGCTATGGAAAGGATCATCATGGACCTCATAAATAAAGATATTGGGGACCTACAGACACTGGATCCTACCCAGTTTGGCTTTGTTAAGGGCAGATCCTGCCTCTTAAACCTGGTTGATTTCTTTGAAACAGTCACCAAGGCCATTGACAAGGGGAAGGTGGTCCACACAGCCTACCTGGACCTCGCAAAAGCCTTCGATCCAATACCCCACTTGGGCATTATAGATAAGCTCACCAGCTTAAATATAAACCCCTATGTCACTAGATGGGTTGCAAACTGGCTCAAGGACAGAACCCACATGGTTAGAATTGCTGGAGCCATGTCAGACTCCAAACCAGTTACAAGTGGCATCCCACAAGGCTCAGTCCTGGGACCTCTCTTGTTCGGTATATATTTCTCGGAGGTACAGGCCAACACGGAAGGACAGTGGCTAAACAAGTTCGCAGATGACTGCAAACTGGGCGCCATAATCGACTCTCCAGCCGACACAAGCATCCTCCAAAAGGGCCTCATAGAAACAGACAACTGGTGCCAGAGCCATGGCCTCAAGCTAAACGCCAAAAAGTGTATAGTCATCCCCTTTGGCAAAAACAAAGTGCCCACAAATTACCACATAGGTGGTAATCCATTAAGTACAGAAGAAGCAATTAGGGACCTGGGGACCCAAGTTGATAGCAATCTCTCATTTGACAACCACGTGGCCAAAGTGGTTAGAAAAACATTTTATATAGCCCACCTAATCATGAAGGGATTCACATCTAGATCAGGGGAGGTCATCGTGCCTCTTTACTCATCCCTCATCAGGCCCATAATTGAGTACAATGCCCCTTTTGGGATGTACCTTACCAGACATCTGCAGCAACTGGAAAGACCCCAAAAGTACCTCACCAAGAGAATCAAAGGGCTCAAACAGATGCCATATGCTGCCCGGTTAAAGAAACTCCAGCTCTACTCAGTGGCATACCGCCTGCTGAGAGGCGATCTGTGCCTGACGTATAAAGCCATGTCCAACCCGGAATTAATGGACATGCTGCACTTCAGAAAATCCAAATCACATCGAGCTACGCGCTCGAGACTTGAACCTCAGCACTGAAATAAATAGGACATGCTGGAGGGACAGATTCATAACCCAGAGGCTCCCTTCACTCTGGAATAAAATCCCAGTCCTGGTTAGGCAGAGTCCCTCATTGACTCTCTTCAAGAGGAATCTTGATGAGTGGATGGGAGATCGTAGGTTTACCCTGGGTATCACTTCTGTGTCACTGTTAGACAGAGGCACAGTATACTAACCTCGAAAAAGGGCATAGCAAAATTAATTTAAAATGGGTGGCGAAAGCCAAACACACTCTGGCTATGCTTATAAATGCCCTAGGGCAGATAGCCTAGTATGAACCTATGAACCTATGATTAAAGTGATCCATGCTATAACATAAATTAATTATTATGAATACATATGTGTGTGATACATTACTTATTGTTAAACACGTTTAAAAAACAGTTAATAAATTCTTAACTGCTTTCAACAGAACTGAAAATTTCATCAGCAGGAGACCAATAATAACTTTCATTAGATTTTCACTGCAGTCAGTTTACTGGCCAGATAAGCTAAAATTAAAATTAAAATAATTCATGACTGCCAAACTAGATGTGTAGCTTCTGAACACAGAATATTTATAATGCTATAATGTATTACATATATGGTTGCCATTTAATTATTTGTATGACGTTAATGTCAAAACAGAAGCAGTTTTCTTGTTTAATCAGTTCCACAACAAGTACAAATATGACTCTGTCATTGTCCATGTTGGTGTGAATGACCTGAGATGTACCTCCCTGGACTACATGAAAAGAAACATGAAGGAGTTCTCTGATCTTGTAGCCCAGGCCGGTATGATCCTAGCCCTGAGTAGCATCCTGCCATCACCCAGAATGACACCACAGTACAAGGACAAAATGATTGACTTTAACAATTGGCTAAGCTTCTGGTGTCATTCTAAGGGAATCCAGTATCTGTCTGCCTGGGATGACATGATCGACAGACCACACTGCTTTGCCAGAGATCGCCTGCACCTGTCACCCTTGGGATTCCGGATACTGGCAAAGGCTCTTGCCACCACTATAGTGCCTTTTTTAGGCAAGGTTCAAATGACAAATTCACCACCGTAACAGGTACAAGCAAGCAAAATCTGAGGGTAATGCTACTCAATGCTAGAAGTCTAAACCTCAAAATGCACTCACTCGAGGCACTCATTAAAATGGAGAACATTGACATCTGTGCAGTGACAGAGACCTGGTTCAAAGCTCCAGAGAGCACCCCTGCATTACCAGGCTATAATTCATACCACACCTTTCGCCACCAAACCCGGACCGAAACACTAAAGGTGGAGGCGTGTCCATATTCATTAAGGATATCCACACCTCCAAGCTAGTTGCTCAGCATAATGCATCCGAGATTATCCAAGTTCAACTAACTCTGGGCAAAACCGCAATCCAGATTGTAGCTTGCTACAGACCCCCCACCATGCCCCAGGATTCCCACTCCTCTTTTCTTGATACACTGGAAAATATTAAGGTACAACCCAACACTCTAATAATGGGTGATTTCAACTACCCTACCATTAACTGGGAAAACTACTCATGTACCAACTCTTTTGCTCAACGTTTTCTGGAAATCATCAATTCCAATGCTTTGGATCAACTTATCCACACCCCCACCAGAGGCAGCAATATCCTAGACCTGGTCATCACCAACATGGGTGACCGGTGTTCCACACCACAGGTCAGCTCCTCGTTGGTCAGATCCGACCACAAGCTAATCACCCTAGACATACACATCCCGCTCCCACCCACCATTAGGAAAACAACCGTAAAAAACTTCTCCAAAGCCAACTTCACGCTTATTAAGACAGAAGTGGCAAACTTCATGACACCCATGCAGATGGACAAAAGAGGTACGACTGCTGAATTCTACACAAATGCACTTTATAAGCACTTACACGAGTGCATGGATCGTGCTATCCCTAACAGAACCAAGATGCTATCCTCCAAAAAAAGGAAGCCGATCTGGTGATCTTCTGCCATAAACAAACTCTACAACAGAAGAAAGAAACTGTTGCAAAAAAAGAGTAAAATCCCACGATTGGAGGAACTCCCTGGTCAGCCTCAGTAAGAAGCTGAGATCCCTCATAAAATCCTCCAACGTAAGTTATGAAAACAAAATTGCCACTGATTCTAAAGACAACCACAAAGCATTCTATAGCTATGTTAAAAATCTCAATGGCAACACGCAGATCTGCTCTGAGTTACAGCACAATGACACTAAATATATAGAACCAACTGATATTGCCAACATCCTGGCAGATAGGTTCAGTGCTTTTACCCCCCTCTCATCCCCTAAAGGGCCCATCTTTATACCGGAAAAATGCAAAGTTCCTGTAATCACGGCTGCACAGGTAAAAACTTTACTCTCCAAAGCCAAGAACACAGCATCCATGGGACCTGACAACATCCCAGGCTGCCTTCTACATGAACTACAGAATGAACTGGCATCCCACCTAAGTACCATGTTCAATCATAGCCTCACCTCAGGCTTTGTGCCCATTGAATGGCGCACCACTCAGCTATCCCACGCCACAAAGGGGGGGCCACAACAGACCCCGGGAACTACCGCCCCATTAGCCTGATGAGCCTCGTCTGCAAGGCCATGGAACGTATCATCATGGAACTCATAAACAAAGACATTAGAGATCTCCAAACCCTGGACCCCACACAGTTTGGGTTTGTAAAAGGCAGATCATGTCTCCTAAACCTGAAAGACTTCTTTGAAGTAGACACCAAGGCCATGGATGAGGGTAAGGTGGTTCACACAGCCCATCTAGATCTCGCCAAGGCGTTCAACACCATCCCCCACTCTGGAATTATAGATAAACTCACTAAACTAGGTATAAATCCCTATGTCACAAGATGGGTTGCCAACTGGATTACTGAAAGAACCCACACTGTGAAAGTAGCAGACTCCAAATCAGACTTCAGACCAGTGACAAGTGGAGTACCACAGGGTTCAGTCCTGGGTCCTCTCCTGTTTGGTATCTACTTCTCTGAAGTACAGGCTAACACAGAAGGTCTTTGGCTAACTAAATTTGCAGATGACTGCAAACTAGGAGCCATAATTAAAACTCCTAACAATGTGGACATCCTACAAAAGGGCCTCACTGAGACAGATGCCTGGTGACAAAGACATGGTTTCAAGCTCAATGCCAAAAAGTGCATTGTCATCCCCTTTGGTAAAAATTCTGTACCCATGAACTACCGCATCGGCGGTAGTCTACTTAACACCGAAAGTGTGATAAGAGACCTTGGGACACAGGTGGACAGTAGTCTCTCCTTTGATAATCACATTGCCAAAGTGGTCAGGAAATCCTTCTACATGGCACACCTCATCACAAAAGGTTTCTCATCCAGAAAAAAAGAGGTCATTGTTCCCCTCTACTCATCCCTCATTAGACCCATTATAGAGTACAACGCCCCTTTTGGTATGTACCTCACAAGACATCTACAACAACTGGAAAGGCCACAAAAATACCTCACAAAGAGGATTACTGGCCTCAAACAGATGCCTTACGCAGACCGTCTCAAAAAATTCCAGCTTTACTCAGTCGCATATCTCCTACTCAGAGGCGATCTCTGCCTAACATACAAAGCTATGTCAAACCCAGAGCTGTTGGACATGCTCCACTTAAAGAAATCCCAATCCCTCCGAGCTACACGCTCTAGGGACCTAAACCTTGTCACCACAATAAACAGAACATGCTGGAGGGATAGATTCCTGTCCCAGAGACTTCCCATACTCTGGAACAGACTACCTATCTATGTCAAACAGAGCTCCTCATTAGCACTCATCAAGAAACATCTTGATGATTGGATGGGTAATAGGAAATTCACCCCGGGAATCACTTCTGTGGTTCTGCTTGACAGGGGTACAAGAAAATAATTTTCTTGGGTGGCGAAAGCCAGGGCACATTTTTGGCTAGGCTTGTATAGGCCCTAGGGCCAATAGCCTAGTACCTACCTATGAACCTATGAATTTGTCTAGCTGTACTAATTAGGCTCAGAAGTTTCCAGAGGTACTTTTTATGCAAAAGGTTTATGTTTTTTTGTGATAAAGTGATGTGTGGAACAGTGTGTGTGTGTGTGTGTGTGTGTGTGTGTGTGTGTGTGTGTGTGTGTGTGTGTGTGTGTGTACGTTGTTGCTGAGATTAGTGTATATATGTACGTACTTATCTGTGGTGTGATACTTACATATGTGTGTGTGTGTGTGTGTGTGTGTGTGTGTGTGTGTGTGTGTGTGTGTGTGTGCGCACTAGTGTTGTTTGTGAAATTAGTGCATATATGTGTATATGTGTGCACTTACCTTTGGTATAATACATGCATGTGTGGTGGTGAGTGTTGTGTCATTTCGGAGTTAGTGAGGGATTAGAGGACAGTGGATTAATGAAGTTTTCTTTTTGCCCACTGTTGTCCAGTGTTGTAATAAAGCAGTATGGCTGTGGGGGAAATGACTGCAGAAGGGCTTGACCATTACTTTCAGATAGTCTAGATACAGGTCTGCGGCATTCAGAGCTTCAGCTGCACGGTTATTAACCCTTTTGAGTTATTCCAGCTACAATTTTTCCCTTCGTAGCACTTGTGTTATCATCTAGTAGTACTGCTTGTAGACCTTCCTCCCTTTACCCTCTTAGCTCTTTCAGTTTCTGACAAATATGGATGGACAATTTCCTGCATTTTCTCCTGCCAGTTTGGCTGATATGGGCATCCTGAGACAGTGTAACAACTACCTCATGTACATGGTCAACCCTCTACTACCACCACCTAGGAACACAATTTGTGAGAGACGCAATGATATCAAGCACCTAGTGTCATTGCTCTCTCCCCTACAAACCAGTATATCTGGCACTGAGAAGGTTGGCAACATGAACACTACACCTCACACACCACCCACACCTACATAACACACTGCCATATATGCAGAGGCCCTCAACAAAAGCATACCTAAACAAAAGAGACCTCTGAGACATACATGCATGCAAACTCCACTGCCCACCACACCACATACCACACATAGTCCACACACCTGTGTCTCACAGCCACTAAGGCTTAAATATAAACCCAACATATTAGTCATAGGAGACTCCACTGTGAGACACACAGATGTGCCCCTCACCAGGCTGGATAAGGAGAAAGTCATGGTTAGTTGTTTGTATGGGGCCAGAATCCACCATATCACCAATGCACTGAAGTCTCTCAACAGGTACTGTTATGACTGTGTCATAGTCCATGTTGGAGTGAATGACTTGAGACATACCTCCCTGGCCTATATGAAGAGAGACATGATCGAGCTCGCTAAGTATGTGTCCCAGGCAGGTATGTCCCTAGCCTTAAGCAGCATTCTACCGTCACCAGGAATGATGCCTCAATACAAACAGAAAATGACTGACTTTAACAACTGGCTTAGTTTCTGGTGTCATTCAGAGGGGATCTAGTACCTGACAGCCTGGGATGACATGATTGACAAGCCACAATGCTTTGCCAGAAATGGTCTGCATCTGTCTCCCTTGGGATTCAGGCTCCTGGCAAAGGTTCTTGCCTCCCCAATAGTGCCTTTTTTAGGCAAAGCCATGCGGTCAAAACTACCAACATGAAATTTTCATCAAAACGTAAATTAAAGGTCATGCTGCTAAATTCTAGGAGTCTAAACATGAAACTGCTCTCATTGTTAACCCTGGAAGAAGCTGACATTTGTGCAGTCACAGAAACCTGGTTCAAAGCTGTGGAGAGCACTCTAGCCATACCAGGTTACTCATCCCATCATTTATTCAGACCCCAAGCAGCAGGCAGCAAAACAAAAGGAGGTGGAGTTGCAATATATATATATATATATATATATATATATATATATATATATATATATATATATATATATATAAGGCATACACACCTCTAGGCTGATCAAACAGTATGATGCACAGGAAATAATCCAAGTGCAGTTAACAATTGACAAGACCCCTATTCAAATCCTAGCTACAGGCTTCTAATTCTGACTAAAGATGCCCACTCCACCTATGTCGAATCTATCACGATTCAACCCTTTACCCTGAACCTGGGTGACTTTAACTATCAAACCATAGACTGGAAGAAATACTCATGCCAAAACACAAATGTCCAGAGATTCCTTGATTTCATCAATGCAAATGCTTTGGATCAGTTGGTTGACACCCCCACAAGACGTGAAAATATCTTGGACTTGGTATTAACCAACATGAGTAATCACTGAAGCATCTCTACAGAGTTATCATCCCTGATAAAATCTGACCACAAAGCAATCACCTTCAAAGTCACCATCTCCCCTGACTCCCCCCAGCTAGGGTCAAACAAAAAATCTTCTCCAAAGCTGATTACTCCTGAGGGAATGTATAAACAGCTTCACAGCCCCCTCCCCCCTCCACAGAAGCTGGCACATATGTCCAAACTTACACCAAAGTACTACATGTGCATTTATATAGCTGCATGGAATCAGGAATACCAGACAGGATGAAATCCTCCTCCTCAAGGAAGAGTAAACTTGTCTGGTGGACATCTGCAATAAATAAACTCTATAATAAAAGGAAAAAACTGATGTCCAGGACCAAGGAGGAGGACATGTCTAATTGGATGCAATCTTTCGTCAGCCAGAACAAGCAAATAAAAGCACTAGTGAAATCCTCCAAAGTAAACTTAGAATCCAAACTGGGCACGTCTACTAAAGATAATCATAAGACTTTCTTCACATATGTCGGCAATCTCAAGGGAAGCACCCAGATCTGCTCAGAACTGGTGGTCAAGGACACCACATACAGAAACCCTGTAGATATAGCCAACCTGTTGGCAGACAGGTTCAGTGAAAACTTCATTCCTCTGTCCCTCCATCTGTAAAACAAGACATCCCCAGTACCTGACCCCCCTTATCTCTAGACGGCAAGTCATCACCCTCTCAAAGACAAAAAATACAGCCTCCATGGGACCTGATAACATCCCGGGCTGCATCCTACATGAACTTGCAGCATCATCAGGCATCCTATTCAACCAAAGCCTGAGTACCAGCTTTATCCCAGTCGAGTGGAGGACAGCCACGGTCATCCCTTTGCACAAAGGTGGAGCATCCACCGATCCAGGAAATTATAGACTCATCAGCCTAACTAGTCTGATATGCAAGGCCATGGAGCGGATTATCATGGACCTCATTAACAAGGACATTGGCAACCTCCAGATACTTGATCCCACACAGTTTGGTTTTGTCAAGGAGAGGTCATGCCTGTTAAATTTAGTCTACTTCTTGAGACAGTCACCAAGGCCATAGATGATGGGAAGACAGTGAAGACTGCCTACCTTCACCTGGCCAAGGTCTTTGATACTATTCCCCACTCAGATATAACAGATAAACTCACTCAACTAGGCATCAATCCATATGTTACCAGATGGGTAGCAAACTGGCTCACTGATAGAACCCACCTAGTCAAAATAGGGGAAGCCATCTCAAGTAGTAAACCCGTAACAAGCGGTGTACCCCAAGGATCAGTCTTGGGGACTCTGCTCTTTGGAATATACTTCTTAGAGGTGCAGACCAAATCTACTGGGTTATGACTGACCAAGCTTGCAAATGACTGTGGGCAGTGTGCTGTCATCAATTCCACTACTGATGTGGACATCCTCCATGAGGGTCTCACCCAAGCAAATGACTGGTGCCAGAAACATGGCCTCAAACTGAATGCCAAAAAATGCGTCATCATCCCTTTTGGGTAGAATGACGTCCCACAAATTATCACACTGATAATAAGGCACTAAGCACGCAATCAGTTGTGTCCCAGAGACTTCCCCTTTTGTGGAATAGACTCTCTCTCCATGTAAAGCACAGTACCTCATTAAACCTTTTTAGCGCAACCTGGATAACTGGATGGGGAACAAAAAATATACCCCTGGGATTCCACCAATGTCCCTGCTGAACAGTGGAACAGGGTGCTGACTTGTTAAAACACGGATTAAGTTCTTGGTTAGGCTTGAAAGGGTCTCAGGGCCAATAGCCTAGTAACTTCCTATGAGCCTATGAAGATAAAACTCTGCAGTGATGAAAGCAATCAATTAATTGGTATCTGTATGATCTATATTACTTCATCAATTTGCAGGTGCTTTTGTTGGGCTTTTCTTTTTGAAGCGATAAGTTTTGATTGCAAAACTTTGAGTTGCAAATTCATTGACTTGCACCTCCTCAGAATAATACAACTCAAACACCATCACTGGTCTCTCATGAAAAGAAGACAATGGCATAACAGGACTAACTTGGTCAAAAAAGTGTAAATAAAAAATACAATAAATGAATAAAAACTCACCCCTGTGAAAACACGACAAAAGGATTAAGATGGATTATGCAGGGAGAGAAGTTTCTTTATTTTTCCATCCAATGTGTGTGGACATAAGAAAAAGACTGCTAAAATGGGTCCTGCAAGTGGGGGGCAGATCCGTTGGCATGCGTTCCCTATGGTGAACGTGCAGCTTTGATATACTACATATCATGCATTCCCTATGATGAATGTGCAGGTTTGATATACTGTATATCATGCAATCCCTATGATGAACATGCAGCTTTGATATACTATATATCATGTATTCCCTATGATGAACATGTTGCTTTGATATACTATATATCATGCATTCCCTATGATGAACATGCAGCTTTGATATACTATATATCATGCATTCCCTATGATGAACATGTTGCTTTGATATACTATATATCATGCATTCCCCATGATGAACGTGCAGCTTTGATATACTACATATCAAGCATTCCCTATGATGACCGTGCAGCTTTGAGATACTATATATCATGCATTCCCTATGATGGACATGCAGCTTTGATGTACTATATATCATGCATTCCCTATGATGGACATGCAGCTTTGATGTACTATATATCATGCATTCCCTATGAGGAATGTGCAGCTTTGATATACTATATATCATGCATTCCCTATGATGAATGTGCAGCTTTGATATACTATATATCATGCATTCCCTATAATGAACATGCAGCTTTGATATACTATATATCATACATTCCCTATGATGAACGCTCAGCTTTGATATACAATATATCATGCATTCCAGATGATGAATGTGCAGCTTTGATGTACTATACATCATGCATTCCCTATGACAAATATGCAGCTTTGATATACTATATATCATGCATTCCCTATGATGAATGTGCCGCTTTGATATACTATATATCACACATTCCCTATGATGAACGTGCAACTTTGATATACTATATATCATGCATTCCCTATGATATGTGTGCAGCTTTGATATACTATATATCATGCATTCCCTATGAGGAACGTGCAGCTTTGATATACTATACATCATGCATTCCCTATGAGGAACGTGCAGCTTTGATATACTATACATCATGCATTCCCTGTGATGTACATACAGCTTTGATATACTATATATCATGCATTCCCTATGATGAACATTTAACTTTGATGTACTATATATCATGCATTCCCTATGATGAATGTGCAGCTTTGATATACTATATATCATGCATTCCCTATGATGAACATGCAGCTTTGATATACTATACATCATGCATTCCCTATGATGAATGTGCAGCTTTGATATACTATATATTATGCATTCCCTATGATGTATGCGCAGATTTCATGTACTATATATCATGCATTCCCTATGATGAACATGCAGCTTTGATATACTATATATCATGCATTCCCTATGATGAATGTGCAGCTTTGATATACTATATATCATGCCTTCCCTATGATGAACATTTAGCTTTGATGTACTATATATCATGCATTCCCTATGATGAATGTGCAGCTTTGATATACTATATGTCATACATTCCCTATGGTGAACATGCAGCTTTGATATACTACATATCATGTATTCCCTATGATGAATGTGCAGCTTTGATATATTATATATCATGCATTCCATATGCTGAACGTGCAGCTTGATATGCTATATATCATGCATTCCCTGTGATGAATGTGCAGCTTTGATATACTATATATCATGCATTCCGTATGATGAATGTGCAGCTTTGATATACTATATATCATGCATTCCCTATGATGAACCTGCAGCTTTGATATACTATATATCATGCATTCCCTGTGATGTACATGCAGGTTTGATATATTTAATATACTTTATATCATGCATTCCCTATGATGAACATGCAGCTTTGATATACTATACATCATGCATTTTGATATACTATATATCATGCATTCCCTATGATGAACATGCAGCTTTGATATACTATATATCATGCATTCCCTGTGATGAATGTGCAGCTTTGATATACTATTTTATTTATTTATTTTTATTTTACATTTGTTTACCGGGCTAGTCTAACTGGATACATGTCCATTTTCAGTAGAGGCCTGGGGAGATAAGCTCCTAGGTAAGACAATGAATTTAACACAATTCTATCTACGGATATAGAAGACAAATAAATTCTATTTACAGTGCCAATTACAGGTTATCATAGTAAAAAATTAACAGTGTAGAATACAGGCATAACAAAGGATGCAGTTAAAATCCCAAAATTTACAGTGTAGAATACAGTCATAGCAAATGAAAGTAATATAGATTAGGTGTTCTAGAGATAGTTAGTAGAACTAGTTTTATAAGGAAGAAGTTTCTTTAGATGAGTAGATGGGATGGGAAGACCAGAGTATTTAGTGACACTTGAGCTAGTCAGGTTTAGAGCATGGGCATAACCAGTGAGTTTTAAGATGCACTTTCAGATTGCTTTTGAAACAGGAAAGTGAGGGAAGTGTGGAGAGTTTGTTTGGTAGGAGATTCCAGGCTTTTCCAACTATATTAGAAAAAAGTGAGTCACCAGCCTTGTTGTTTGTTTTAGTAGTATGTGCTAGAAGTTTCTGAGAAGACCTTAAGGATTCTAGGTTTTTATGGGGAGTGATTAGTGTGGAAAGAATAGGTGTTTTGGAAGGTGTGTAAAGGGTTTTGTGAGCTATAGTTAGTTGATGGTATTTAATTAGATTTTGTAGTTCAAGCCATCCTAGCTGTTTTAAATTAAGGCAGTGATGGGTTATAAATGGGTTACCTGTTGCAAATCTGGCGATGTTATTGTAGGACATTTCCCGTTTGCTGAGATTATTTTTAGATAGCTTAGTAAAAATAGGTGAGGCATATAGAAGAGGAGAGATTAGATGAGTGTGTGCTATTGTGGTCTGAGCTGAAGGTAGGAGAAATGATTTTATCCTATATAGAGAGCCTAGCTTTTTGTTGACAGTTTTTATAGTATTGTTTATATGGATATCAAAGTTTAGATTATTGTCAATGGTGACTCCTAATAGTCTGGTGGTAGGTTCAGGGGATATAGAAGTTATGTACTCACCATAACGTTCCATCTGAGTAGATACTTCATTTGTCTGCAACCTGTGGGTGTCGGATCCGACCTCGGATCCGATCCGGCAGCTTTCCAAGCTCCAAGATCCAAGCTCCTAGCTCCTCCCCCTACCCATAATCCCCTAGTACCAACCACATTACCTCAGATCGTTTTTTTTGCCTCACCAACTCGAGACAGAAACCAACTCCAAATGATCAGAAAAAAATTCCCGAGGTTCGGGGGATGGCAGGGGGGGTCGGTTGCAGACAAATGAAGTATCTACTCAGATGGAACGTTATGGTGAGTACATAACTTCTATATCTGAAGTAGTTACTTCATTTGATCTGCAACCTGTGGGACAGAGTCCTCAGCTAACCTATAAGAACCTGGGTGGTCCTTACGGAAGGATATTCCGAAGCACCGCGGAGCCAAAAGAAGCCCTACTCCTGGAAATGATATCCAGTTTGTAATGAGAAATGAAGGTATGAGATGAGGACCAGGTAGCTGCTGAACAGATATCGTCTACTGGAACCCTAGACCAAAAGGCTGTTGAGGTAGCTACAGATCTTGTGGAATAAGCACGGACGCCAACCGGAGCTGGCTTCCCAGATGAAGTGTATCCCAGTATAATGCACTGACAGATCCAATTTGCTACAGTCACTTTAGCAATTGCCTTGCCCATGGCTGATTTTGCATAAGAAACAAACAACTGGTCCGACTTGCGAAACTCTCTAGTCCTGTGCAAGTAAAAACGCAGTTGTCTGTGTACATCCAATTTGTGCAACGTATATTCTCCTTTGTTGTGAAAATTTGGGAAAAATACAGGAAGATTTATTGATTGATTAATGTTTGATTCTGTAGCCACCTTAGGCAAGAAAGATGGGTTAGTCCTGAGGGACACTCTATCTTTGTGAAAAATAAGGTACGGAGGTTTGATACACAGAGCTTGTAATTCTGAAACTCTCTTGGCTGAAGTAATAGCCACTAAGAAAGCGGTTTTCCAAGACAAGAACTTTAACGGAACCGAGGCCACAGGCTCAAAAGGTGGTCTCGTTAAGGCTTGTAAGACCAGTGTGAGATCCCATGGGGGAACCACAGTCTTGACAGGTGGTTTCAAAAGAAAAACGCCTCTTAAGAAGGTTTTGCACAACTTAGTAGATGCTAAGGAGCCTATGCCGTCCCCACGTGAAAATGGGAGATGGCCGCCAACTGCACTTTGACTGTGGAGGCACTTGCTCCCTGTCTAAAAAGCAGGGAAAGGAAGTCCAGAATAGTCGGAATAGGGACAGTAAAGGGGTCCAATTCTTTATCTTTGGCCCAGATGGAAAAACGTTTCCATTTACTGTTGTAAAGTTTCCTGGTAGATGGTTTATGAGCCGCCACCAGAATGGCCTTAACGGTGGATGAGATACCGAGTCCTAGCCATTAATGGAACTGGATCAACCAAGCAGCAAGTTTGAGATTGACCAGGTTTGGGTATGGCATCTCGCTGGAGTAGATTAGGTCTGGACTGGGATCCAGAATCCATGGGGGAGCCACACTGTGAGACCGCAGAAAGGGGAACCAGATCTGTCGAGGCCAGAATGGGGCTATGAGGATAACTCTGCTCCCCAACCGACAGGCTTTCTGGATGAATTTCATCATAAGTGGGAGGGGGGGGATAAGCATAAAGGAGTCCGGGAGGCCAAGCATGGACCAGAGCATCTCTGGGGGGTCTCCCCTCTGGGGGGAACTATCGTGAAGTACTCGCTGCATTTTGTGTTTAAAGGAGAAGCGAAAAGGTCGCAGCGAGGCTGACCCCATTTGTGGAAGATCTGCTTCGCAACAGATGGATTCAGAGACCACTCGTATGGAGTGAGGAACACTCGACTTAGCTTGTCCGCTAATATGTTGGACCTCCCCGGAATGTGCGTTGCTATCAGAAAGCGGTTGGTGGAAATCGCACATTCCCACACTCTCATGGCTTCTCAACACAGGGGATAAGATCTGGTCCCTTCTTGTTTGTTTATATACCAGACTACTGACATGTTGTCCGTCTGGATTGCAATAGTCCCTATGGGAAGAAGGTCATGGAGAGCTTGCAATGCCAAAAGCACCGCCCTCATCTCTAGTACGTTGATATGTAATGCGGTCTCTAGGGGAGTCCACGTGCCTTGAACGGATCTGCCTGAACAATGCCCCCCCACCCGAGGCAAGAAGCATCCATGGTCAACGTGGCTTTGGCCGGAGGAATCACAAAGGGTCTCCCTTCTCTGAGTTCCTGCGCCTGTAACCACCACAGAAGGGAGTCCCTGCACACCCTGCTCAGGGGGATTGGCATGCATAATGGGTGGATCGACAGGGACCATTGGACTTGAAGGGTCCATTGTAATATGGGCATTCGCAGACGAGCATGAAGAGAGAGACCGATCGCTGCTGACATAGACCCCAGTGCCCTCAGGACTAACTCTGCTGGAGGAGCAGGGCTCCGAAGAAGGGCTAACACCTGGAACGACAAGCTTTTCAGCCTGACTGACGTTAGAACAACTTTGGAGATTTGTGTATCTAACCTGGCCCCTATGAATTCTAGGACTTGAGCGGGGCACAGGCAGGATTTCTGCTCGTTTACTGAGATGCCTAGGTTGTGGGCCAGAGACAGAGCATAATCTCTCGCCGCACAGAGCTGATGCCTGTTGGTCACGGTGAGGAGCCAGTCGTCTAGGTAAGGGAAGACCTGAATGCCCTGGAGTCTCAGGTGGGCTGCAACCACTGCCATGACCTTGGTGAACACTCTGGGGGCTGAGGTGAGGCTGAATGGAAGAACCCTGAATTGATAATGACTGGCTCCGAGCCGGAAGCGGAGAAACCTCCTGGATCGTTTGTCCATTAATATGTGGTAATACGCATCCTTGAGGTCTAGTGAGCACATCCAGTCGTTCTCCCGCAGCAGGGGGAGAATTGATTGGAGAGTGACCATCCGGAACTTTTCCTTGGGTATGAACAGGTTCAGGGCGGAAAGGTCTAAGATGGGTCTGAGGTCCCCCGTTTTCTTTGGCACCAAAAAGAACCTGGAGTAATAACCCAATCCGGACTGGTCTGAGGGGACGTGCTGGATGGCTCTTTTTCTTAGCAGCTTTGAAATCTCCAAAGCCGCTGCCTCCCTCTGATCGGGTGGGACATCGGGGAGGTGTCTGGGTTTGGGGGGAAGGTTTATGAATGGAATGGAGTAACCTCTGGATATGATCCGGAGCACCCATCGATCTGTTGTAAGGGACTCCCAGTTTGACAGGTGCTCCGACAATCGCCCCCCGACTGCCTCCAGAGAGGGACAGTCGGGCAAGCCCTCAGGGCTGTTGCGCAGGTCTGTCCGAGAAAGGTTCTCTAGACCCGAAATTACGCGGCCCCCCTCTGCCTCTGGGCCGGCGTCCACCTTGTCCTCCTCTGCCTCTGGAGGACGAGTGGTCCGCAGCAGGATGGGATTGCTGAGACTTACGGAACCACAGCTTCTTTTGTTCCCTCTGATTCCTGGAGAAGGATCTTTGGGGATTAGAGAAGCGGACTCGACGGCAGACAGCATCTTCCCGTCCTTTTCGCTTTGGACCAGCGTGTTGTGAACAGTTTTGCCAAACAAGGCAGAACCGTCAAAAGGGGCGTTCGCGAAGGACGCCTTGAAGGGGTCCATGAAGTCGCACAGACGGAGCCAGGAGAGACGTCGCAAGACGACCCCAGCTCCGCTAGCTCTAGCGGCTCCCTCCGTTGCATGGGAGAGAAGCCGCATAGATGTATTGGAGATGGATTTTAGAGTGGCCATTCGAGTCTCAAAAATCTTTGTGTCTGGGACCGACATGGACTCTGGGGGGGCTGCAGCGTATTCCTTAATCAAGTCTCGCTGTAGCCTAATGGTATGTGCCATATAGTTCAGCGCCCTTATGGAAAAGGTCACTGAAGCAAACATCCGCTTCCCAATCCGGTCAAGTGCTCGAGATTCCTTATCCGGCGGGTGAACCAAAGAACTCTCCTGCGCAAGTTCTTTCTTGGTGTCCGCCGCCACCAACATAGCATCAACGGGGGTTTTTTTGGCCCAAGACGGTCTATCTGTGGGTGGGCTGAGGACTTTATCGGGGCGCCTTGGAATTGGCTCCACGGTGTTGGGCTCCTTCCAAGCCCTGGTGGTAATTAAGTCCACCAGGGGGTCGGCCGGAGGGGACACCCAGGAGGTAGATGGGCCTGCCTCAAAGGCCTCCAGGAACACGGACTCATCAAGGGAGGGCTTTTGGGCTGACCACCCCCCTCTAATACGCAACATTTCCATGATGTCTCCAAAGGAGACATCTTCAGGGGGTGACCTTGGGGAACCCTCCGAATCATCTAAGTCCGTGTCTGTGGTAATGGACTCGGAGGAGACCAGGTGCCTCCTTTTGCACCGATGTTTCCGAGGGACCTCCTCGGTGGGACTGTCCGAAGAGGGCTCATCCACGGGTTGTTGTTCCTCCACGGGAACTAGCTGGAGGGCTTGGGCAGGCTGTCCAGATGGACGGATGATGGAAGACAGACCCTCATACAGTGGGGGTACGGGTGGATCCAAAGCCCGGGTCGGGGATCTGGAGGACCTCGACAGTACCCTCTTCACTACCTCAAAAGCCGAAGGAGAGCCACTCTCACCAGCCTCTGAGAGCAATCTCCTCGGATCCGAGGAAGGGATTGGGGTCGGAGCCGATGCAGTCGGCGCCAAGGCAGAGGTGTGCTCCGACGCCAACAGCGCCGAAGACACAGCAACTCCCTCAGATCCGACGCTCAGCCCTCGGCCCCGAGAGCTCGGGTCCGACAAGCTCGAAGGTATGGTCGGCGTCGAAGAGACGACTGCTATCGGCGCCGACAAATCCCCGGGTCCGAAAGGGCCTGGATCCGATGACTCCGAGACCGAAAACGAGTCGGAGAAGGAGTGATCGGGGCAAATATGGGGGCTGCACTCCCCCCCAGAGGGGGGGAGGCAACAGCATCCCCATCTGCATTTGGGTCTGTAAGAACCGACACATCATCCGATCCATATCCGCTTCGGAGATGCTTCGGGTTGACCTAGATGAAGTAGTAGAGGCAGGCCGGGAGGGCCACCTCGAAAATCTTGAGGGAGACCTATCCTCCTCCTCCGGCTCCGGCGAAAAACAGGGCGAACGGCACCGAGAGGAGGGGGATCCAGAGACCTTCGAGGGAGATTTTAGTAGTTTTGCTGGCGGAGCCGAAGGATGAGATTCGGCCCGCCTTTTGTGGGACTTATGTCCATCCTTATCCTTGTGCCTCTTGTCTCTAAGGGAAGAGGCACTAGTTTCCCCAGAGCTCAAACCTGATGAGGGAGGTTGAGTCCCAGGTAGAGCTAATGGGATAGACGGCGCCGGAGCTGCTGAAGCAGCTGGAGCCCGAACGGGAGAGGAAGAAGAAGCCGACTCCTGGGGGAGCTTTCCTGCCAGGATCAGCTTGTTCTTCCTATCCCAGAGTGCCCGGGGGTTAAAGGCCGCACAGATTTGGCAGGCCTCTGACAAATGGGCTGTGGCCATCAGCTGGAGAAAGCTTGTGGCCAACACTCAGTACATTTAGAGAAAAGGGCCTTAGGCCCTTCTGACATCATTCACACACACACCCAAACACTAGGAGGGGGGAGGGGAGTGAAGATAAAACTAGTTATAAATTTAACAAAAGTGATCAAAAAACTAGCACAACAGCAGAAAAAGGGGAACTAACACACACACACGACAACTTTGAGTGAAAAATTGGTTTAAAAAAACCAGCAATGATCTCACCCAGCCAGGAGCTCTTCACAAGGAAGTTTCTTTAGCTGTGGCAAAAAACGATCTGAGGTAATGTGGTTGGTACTAGGGGATTATGGGTAGGGGAGGAGCTAGGAGCTCGGATCTTGGAGCTTGGAAAGCTGCTGGATCGGATCCGAGGTCGGATCCGACACCCACAGGTTGCAGATCAAATGAAGTAACTACTTCAGATATAATAGTTTTATTGGTAGAGTTAACTGAGAAATCCAATGAGGGGGATTTTTTAGTGGGAGAGAAAAGGAGGAGTTTAGTCTTTTTGGGGTTTAAGAGAAGGCATCTATGTGTGAACCATTGCTCAACTGTGTTAAAGACTTGCTGGGTAAGGTAGAGAAGTTCAGAAGAGGAGGGGGCTGAGCATATCAGTGTAGAGTCATCTGCATATTGTATGCATGTGGCTTGGGGGATGGCAAGGTGAAGGTCATTGATGAATATGGAAAAAAGTAGAGGTCCAAGGATGGATCCTTGAGGGACACCAAGGTTGACTGGCAAGTGAGTAGAGAGAGACTTGTGGCATAGTACGGCCTGTTGTCTTTTGTCAAGGTAAGACTGGAACCACTTTATGGAGGATGTATCAAGTGACAGGGATTTTAGTATTGTGATGAGAATTTGGTGATTTACCATGTCAAAAGCTTTAGACAGGTCAATAAATAGGGCAGAAGAGAGTTTGTTTAGATTGCGGCGTTTGTTGACGCTATCTGTGAAGGAAAGAAGGGCAGTAGTGGTGCTATGTGAAGGTCTAAAACCATGCTGACAGTTGGCTAGTAAATTATTTTGTGTTAGATGGTGAAGTAGTTGTCTGTGAATGCATTTTTCCATGATCTTTGCCAGAGGTGAGAGGAGGGCAATGGGACGATAGTTGGAGAGTTCAGTGGATTGCCCACCTTTGTGGAGGGGGATAATATGGAAAATTTTCCATAAAGTAGGGATATAACTTTTGGTAATAGTTCTATTGATCAGGATAGATATTGGATAGGCAACAGCTTTAGCGGCTAGTTGTAGGAATTCAGCAGGTAGTTGGTCTGTTGAGGGAGAGCATGGTTTCACTTTCTGAAGAAGGGTTAGTATATATGATGTTGGGATGGGTCAGCAGCTAGTTGGTCTGCTGAGGGAGAGCATGGTTTCAATTTCTGAAGAAGGGTTAGTATATATGATGTTGGGATGGGTCAGCAGGTAGTTGGTCTGCTGAGGGAGAGCATGGTTTCACTTTCTGAAGAAGGGTTAGTATATATGATGTTGGGATGGGTCAGCAGGTAGTTGGTCTGCTGAGGGAGAGCATGGTTTCAATTTCTGAAGAAGGGTTAGTATATATGATGTTGGGATGGGTCAGCAGGTAGTTGGTCTGCTGAGGGGGGGCATGGTTTCACTTTCTGAAGAAGGGTTAGTATATATGATGTTGGGATGGGTCAGCAGGTAGTTGGTCTGCTGAGGGAGAGCATGGTTTCAATTTCTGAAGAAGGGTTAGTATATATGATGTTGGGGTGGGTCAGCAGGTAGTTGGTCTGCTGAGGGAGAGCATGGTTTCAATTTCTGAAGAAGGGTTAGTATATATGATGTTGGGATGGGTCAGCAGGTAGTTGGTCTGCTGAGGGAGAGCATGGTTTCACTTTCTGAAGAAGGGTTAGTATATATGATGTTGGGATGGGTCAGCAGGTAGTTGGTCTGCTGAGGGGGGGCATGGTTTCACTTTCTGAAGAAGGGTGAGTATATATGATGTTGGGATGGGTCAGCAGGTAGTTGGTCTGCTGAGGGAGAGCATGGTTTCAATTTCTGAAGAAGGGTTAGTGTATATGATGTTGGGATGGGACAGCAGGTAGTTGGTCTGCTGAGGGAGAGCATGGTTTCAATTTCTGAAGAAGGGTTAGTATATATGATGTTGGGATGGGTCAGCAGGTAGTTGGTCTGCTGAGGGAGAGCATGGTTTCAATTTCTGAAGAAGGGTTCATATATATGATGTTGGGGTGGGTCAGCAGGTAGTTGGTCTGCAGAGGGAGAGCATGGTTTCACTTTCTGAAGAAGGGTGAGTATATATGATGTTGGGGTGGGTCAGCAGATAGTTGGTCTGCTGAGGGAGAGCATGGTTTCACTTTCTGAAGAAGGGTGAGTATATATGATGTTGGGGTGGGTCAGCAGGTAGTTGATCTGCTGAGGGAGAGCATGGTTTCACTTTCTGAAGAAGGGTTAGTATATATGATGTTGGGATGGGTCAGCAGGTAGTTGGTCTGCTGAGGGAGAGCATGGTTTCACTTTCTGAAGAAGGGTTCGTATATATGATGTTGGGGTGGGTCAGCAGGTAGTTGGTCTGCTGAGGGAGAGCATGGTTTCAATTTCTGAAGAAGGGTGAGTATATATGATGTTGGGATGGGTCAGCAGGTAGTTGGTCTGCTGAGGGAGAGCATGGTTTCACTTTCTGAAGAAGGGTGAGTATATATGATGTTGGGATGGGTTAAAAGTGAAAAGAAGGGGGAGAGGTTGCTTTATTAGTAGGTAAAGTGAAGTTGTTAGGTGAGAGACGACTAGCTAGTATTTGTATAGTGTCAGTGAAAAAGGTATTAAAATCATTGGCTATATTTATTGGTGTTTTGTGTTCAGTGTTTTGAGGGTTAGGAGTGGTGGATTGACCTGGATGGAGTAGTTGGTTGATACTAGACCAACATTTCTTTGGCTTGTTGTGACTGGCTTGTTGGGATTGGAGGTAGTAGTTTTTTTGTCAGATATTATAGCTTTTTTAGTTTGGTTTCTTAGTTGTCTAAAGGTTTGTTGGTGTATAGGGTTTTGAGTTTTTCTCCATTTTGCCCAATGTTTGTTTCTAGCATTGATTTTTTTGTTTGGTTTCTTTAGAGAGCCATGGAGCATGTTTGTTTTTAGCTCTAATTTGTCTGGTAGAGATATGGTGGTTCAGGATGGCAAGGAAGTTGGAGTTAAAGTAACTAACGGCTTCATCTAAAGGTAGGTTTTGTAAGGGTGACCAGTTACATGCTATTAGTTCCATCTGGAAAAGTTTAGGGTTAAAGTTCTTTTTAGATCTGATGTTTTTAATGGTTGTTGGAGAGGGAAAGTTGGTTTTATGTCTGATGATATAGGTAAGAGAGTGGTCACTTAAATCATCAGGGAGGGTTCCTGAGTCATAAGTATGAGGATGATGGTTAATGAGAATCCAGTCTAATAAGCTTGATTTCTTGTTGGATTTATTTATCCTGGTAGGGGAGGTAATGGTTTGGGAATACCCATATAGGTTTACATGGCTTGAGGGGAGGTTGCTGCAGAAGCAGGTCCAGTCAATATTTGTGTCACCTAGAATAATGGTTTGTTGAGGCATGTTTTGGGATAGCCAGCAAAGTATATTTTCCATGGTTGCTATGTTATTACCAGGAGGTAGATATATACAAACAATATAGATGGATTTGGCATTGTTAATAAGAAGTTTGGAGATAAGAATTTCTGCATTGGAGTCTTGAGGTGGTTTGCAGTTATGAGTGGTTAATTGTAAGCTAGGTTTATATAGGATAGCAACTCCTCCACCTTTTTTGGAAGTTCGGTCTAGTCTTAGGATATTATATCCAGGTGGGATGATCTCATTGTCGTTGGTTGTAGGTTTTAACCATGTTTCTGTTAAGCAGAGTATATCGAAGGAGTAGATTTCAGTTAGGGCTTGGAGTCGAGTTACTTTATTGTTTATACTGCGTATATTAAGATGAGCAATAAAAAGGGAATTAGATCATTTGAGGAAGGCTTGGGTAGGACATATTTTGGAGTTGAGGGGAGAAAAAGGAGTTGTTGGGGGCCCAGGGTTAGGGTGGATGTCACCATCCTTTAAGGAGAGTAGTAGGTTTAGATAGTATAGGTTATGGATTCTGCTGTAATGAGATAGACATTTCCTGGGGTTTAGGTTGTTGTATTTTGTGTGTTGTGTTCTATGATATTTAGGAAGTATGTAGTTAGATGAGAATGTTATATTAGCATGGGTAAATTGTAGATGTGAGTTTGGAGAGATGGTTTCTTTCTTGGGATAGTTTTGGATTGGGTCTAGTGGGTTTTCAAAAAAGGTGAATAGATGGGTGAGGATTAAAGGAGGTAGTAGTGAGATTGTTAGATTGTTACTATACATCATGCATTCCTTATGATGAATGTGCAGCTTTGATATACTATATATCATGCATTCCCTATGATGAATGTGCAGCTTTGATATACTATATATCATGCATTCCCTATGATGAACGTGCAGCTTTGGTGTACTATATATGTACAGACAGAAAGAGATTTTTTTTTTTGTTACTAACATCAGTTCTTTACAGGTCCAGATTAATAATACACTGAAATCACCACAGAAGATACATAATGGAGCAAAATGAAGTACTTCAAATCTGACAAAAAGTATAAATAGTGTTTTAAAAGAAGCTACTACAAATTTGCTAACTGTGTGAACCTTAATCAGATGTGATCTAATATAACAGAAACAATATTTTGTTTAAATAAGTGGCATATAGTGTATAAAATGTTACACTATTTTGTTTAGGTAAGTAACATATAGCATAGAATTTTATAACTTGTAAAATGTTTCATTGATTCAGTGAAATATTTAACAATATCAGGGCCTACACACGCCATTTAAGAAATTGCTTTATTACAGTCCCGGTTATATAATGAATATCTTTAAACCAAGAGGCTACTAGTACATTAAATAAAATTCTTTGGCACATCTAATCTGCTTAGGTAAGGAGTTCCATAACCTGCCAATCCTTGAATAGATAAAGGAACCTTTTAGTTTAGACCTTACAACTGGTAAAGTAGCCAGAAAATTATTATATCTGGTGTAGATATTATGATTAATTAACTCTATGGCCAGCACAGTAGACATAACTTTAAGAATTCACCCTGGCTTTAAGAATGTTCTGAAAACACCAAATATCAACCTCTAGTAAATAAAAATAATGGAATATATTAATTTAATGTATTAGGTAATTTAATCAAGCAGCAATTATGCTAAGTTATAAAAAATAAAACAATATGTCCTTTGTCTCAACAACCTTTAACCAAGCACAGTGCATAAATGAGCCCTGACAATATCCCAGGATGCCTCCTTCTAAATAGCATGAAACATGACCTATCAGGGCCTCTGGAATTACTATTTAACTGTAGCCTTCAAGCAGGCTTCATTCCTCATGAATGGAGAAAGGTGACAGTCATCCCGCTGCACAAACGTGGGCTACAGACTCTGGAAACTACAGATCCATATGTCTCACTAATCTTATATGCAAAGCCATGGAAATGATCAACAGAGATATGAGAAACCTCCAGACACTGCACTCAGTTTCATCAAGGGCAGATCATGCCTACTGAACCTGGTGGACTTCTTTGAGAAGGTCACCAAAGCAATGGATGAGGGCAAAATCATTCATACTGCCTACCTTGACCTGCCCAAGGCATTTGACACAATACCCCACTCGGGCATTGTTGACAAACTCGAGTGGTTAGGTACAAACCTGTATGTCACCCGGTGGATAACCAACTGGCTCACAGACAGGACCCAGGAAGTTAGAATTGCAGAGTCCACCTCTACAAAGAAACCAGTCACAAATGGAGTCCCTCAGGGATTAGTCCTTGGACATCTCCTTTTTGGCATTTACTTCTCAGAAGTCAAGGCCAATGCCAGTGGTCTCTGGCTGACTAAAGTTGCAGAGGACTGTAAATTAGGAGCTGTCACTGAATCTCACACTGACACAAATGTTCTCCAGGAGGGGCTGACACAGACAAACAACTGGTGTCAGAGTCATGGACTAAAACTAAATGCCAAGAAATGCATAATAGTATCCTCTGGGAAGTCATCCATCCTTCGTAACGATGATATTGACAACACAGTGACTGCCTTACAGATTATCTGCAAATATACAGAGCCGAGTATATATTTTTGTGGTTATAGAGTTTGTTGATTGTTGCTTAGATCTCTGTTGAAACTGTTGTCTCATTGTTCTGAGAGACTGATCGGCAAATATACAGAGCTGAGAATATTTATTTATTTACATTTGTTGACCGGGAGAGTCCGACTGGACACAGGTCCATTTTCAGCGGAGGCCCGGTGAGAAAAGCTCCACATTATTTGCATCATACAGTTAAAAAACATAGCATTCAAGTATAGACATTAGTCCAGTTAAGGACGCAAGACAAGAAGAAAACAGATGAAAAACAGCTGTAGAACATAGTACAATATGGTGACATATACTAAACATGGTTACAAATGTAGTTGAGATTCATCAGTGAACAATTGATACAATCTGTTTTTGAGGTACATAACAGCCATTTGCAGCTGATGCTACAAGAAGTTAGTATTACGTGGTAGGTAGCTGGGAACATGAGTAGCCAAGCTTGTCAAGAGTAGGTTGTTGATAGGGGGCCGAGAGAGGTAGTGGGTGGGAGGAGTGGATGATATTAGATGGGGGGGTTGCAAGGGCATATCTGGCAACTTTTGAAGTGTGATTTTACTAAGGATTTAAAGTGGGTGCAAGAAGTTACAGAGGTAATTGAGGATGGGAGGGAGTTCCAGAGTTTGGCTACAGTGCAGGAGAATAATGCTTCTCCAGCAGAGGTAATGGCTCTAGTGACCTGTAGGAGGTTTTTGTGGCTGGATCTTAGTGGTCTCGTGGTTATGTAGGGTTGGAGTAGATTTTGGAGAGATGGGACTTTTAGTGGATGGTTTATTAGTTTGTGGGCGAGTGCAAGTTGGTACCATTGTAGGAGGTGGGGGAGCTCTAGCCAGCCCAGTTCTGCTAGTGAGAGACAGTGGTGAGTACGGTAGGAAGCCCTTGTGGTGAATTTGGTGATTCTGTTGTAGCAGGTTTCGAGCTTATTTAGATCGCATTGTCTAAGGTTAGTAAATATTGGAGAGGCATAGAGTAGAGTAGATATAAGATGAGAATTTGCTACCGAAATTTTAGCTGCTTTGGTAAGTAGTTGCTGATTTCTATATAATGCTCCTAGTGCACTTTTTAATGGTCATGGAAATGTGAATGTAAAACTTCAGTTTATTGTCTACTTCTACTCCTAGTAATTTGGTGTGTTCTGTAGGATGGATGGTGGTGTTGTCTTTTGTTGTGATGTTAAAGTGAGAGCTGTCTAGGGTAAGTTTGGTGGGTTGGAAGATTAGTAATTTTGTTTTGTCTGGGTTGAGCATTAGTTGGGCATCGGATAACCAAGTTTCAATAGAAGAAAATGCTTCCTGTGTGACTTTTTGCAGTTCTGGTAGGGAGTGGGCTGTGCAGATGATGGCTGAGTCATCTGCGTATTGTATGAGTGTGCCATGTGTTGTGGCTGAGGCTAGATTATTGGTGAAAATAGAGAAGAGTAGGGGTCCCAGGATGGACCCTTGGGGAACTCCTATGGAGATTGGTAGTTAGGGGCAATGGTTGTCCTGCCAAACAACTGCTTGTTGGCGGTCAGATAGGTAACTCTGAAACCATTGAGAAGAGAGATGAAGCTTTAGAGAGGTCTAGGAAAGTAGCTGAGGAGAGATAACCTGCATTGTTATTTTGTAGGATAGTGTTAGAGAAAGAGAATAAGGCGGTGGTGGTGCTATGGTTAGGTCGGAAACCATGTTGTGTGTTGGAGAGGAGGTTGTTAACAAGGAGGTGATCTGAGACTTGAGAATGAATGCATCTCTCTAGTATTTTGGAGAGTGGTGAGAGAATAGCTATGGGGCGGTAATGAGTTAGATCTGTGGAGGGGCCTCCTTTGTGTAGGGGAATTATGTGTGAGACTTTCCATAGTGTAGGAACATAACTTTCTGACAGAGATCTGTTAATCAAGAGTGATACGGGGTAGGCTAGAGCGTCAGCTGCAAGTTGAATGTATTCACCTGGGAGGTTGTCTGCTGCTAATCTGGTGATTTTAAGTTTAGTTAGTAGTTGTTTTATTTTGGAGGTAGGAACAAAAGAGAAAGAGAAGCTAGTTGGGAGATTGTTAGTCCTAGTTGATGGTGTGGGTTTATGGGGGGGATTGTGTTGTCTAGCTAGTGA
Source organism: Protopterus annectens (assembly GCF_019279795.1). NCBI lineage: Eukaryota > Metazoa > Chordata > Ceratodontiformes > Protopteridae > Protopterus > Protopterus annectens. The sequence continues at coordinate 1,845,011,920 of NC_056732.1, read as the reverse complement.
TAGTACGGTTTGTGTGAAGTGATTGTTGAAAGAGGTAGCAATATTTTCGGAGGAGTGAGTTAAGTTAGGAGTGGGTGTACTTACTTTACCTGGGTGGAGGATGGAGTTGATTGAGGACCAGAATTGTTTGGGGTTATGTTGGGAGGAGGTAAGGGCAGACTGGTAGTATTGGATTTTGTCCTGTTTTATAATCTTTTTGGTTCTATTGTGTAGTTCTAGGAATTTTTGCCAAGTAGAGGGGGTTTTGGTTTTGCGCCAGTTGACCCATGTTTTATCCCTGTTTTTCATTTCAGACTTCGTGTTTTTTTGTAGCCATGGGGATTGTTGGGCTCTAGTTCGGGAACGTCTTATGGGGGCATGGTAATTAAGGATGCTTAGGAATGTTTTATTAAAGTAGTCAACTGTGTCATCTAGTTTGAGGTATTTTAGAGGTTGCCAGTTACAGTCTTTTAGGGATGAGCTGAATGAGTGAGGGTTGAAGTTAGTTTTTTTGCGTATTTGACGGTAGATGATGGGTTTTGCTTTATAAAGGTGTTTTCTTAGTAAAAAGGTTGGGGAGTGATCACTGAGGCTGTCAGATAAGCAGCCTGCTATATATGACTGGGCGCTCTTATTGACTAGTATCCAATCAAGGGTAGTGTGTTTGTTGGAGTTATTTATCCTAGTAGGTGACTGGACTAGTTGGGTGAAGCCATGAAGATTTACATGATGGGTTGGGTGGTTGCTAGAGCAGGATTGCCAGTCAGTGTTGAAGTCTCCTACAATTACAGTTTCTTGGGGTAGGTGGTGGGTAGTCCAGCTGAGGAGGTTTTCAAGTGGAGGGATGTTGTGGCCAGGTGGGAAGTAGCAACCTATTATGTTTAGGGTTTTATTTTGGTTTATTTTAAGGTTGGTATATATTATTTCTTCCTTACCTATTTGGGGAGCTGCTAACTTTAAGATCTGGATGTCTAGATGCTGTTTAAATATTATAGCTATACCACCTCCTTTTTTGTTTAGTCGGTCTACTCTTAGTATATTGTAACCAGTAGGGAGGATTTGCTCATTAGTAATGTGTGATTTTAACCATGTTTCTGTAAGGATCACTACATCAGGGGAGTAGAAGTCTATGGTGGCATGGAATTCATGCACCTTGTTGCATATACTTCTAATATTTAGGCTTATCAGAAGGAGGTCGGTTGGTTTTCTATTGGCTGTGATTTGGGAGATATGGTTTGTAGTCTGATTATGAGGGGAGGGGTTGGAGATAGAGGGACCAGGATTAGGATGGATGTCTCCACTGAGAGCTCGGTTGGATATGGATGAGATTATTAGTTTTATCAATTTCTGTATATGCTTGCTTATAAGGGAAGTTTTTTGATTGTGTTCTGTGGGCAATAGGTATGGTGGTAGGGTTATGTTAGATTGTGTGGTTGTTTTTAGTTTAGGTATTGTGGTCTGTAGTCTATATAGAGGGTGTATTGGGAAGGTTGTTGACCTGATGAGAGAGTAGTAGAGTAGAGGTAGGATATGAGTGGTGGTGTGTGTGGTGGTACAGTGGTAGTGGTTGAGTGCAGGAATGGTGGAGGTTTGGTAAGATGTGATGTATGCAAGGAGTGTGCATGCAGTGAGTATAGGTATGGTGCATCTGGATATACTGTGCATGTATCTGTTATCCTCTCAGTCAATGTCCCCCCACAGGTGCCAGTGGTGAGGATTGAGGCTCTTTGATTACTAGCCCAGAGGTGGGATATCCATGTCACTTATTGGTTGGCAGTGGTGGGTCGTCACATATTGGCTGGCAGTAGTGGGACCACCGCATCATATATTGGGAACAGTGGTGTGGATACTGAAATCATGTAGCCTGTAAGCATTGGCCACTAAAGAAGGTGTTTGTACTCTCAAGCAGCCACATGGTGGACATTCAGAGTTTCATATCACAATAGTATGTTTATTGTTTTTTTTTTTGTTAGCTTAGTTATTCATGGAGAGCAGGCAAGGATGTCAGCAGAGGAGTATGGCAAGATGACAAGGAGTCAGTTGGCTGAGATGTGCCAAGCCAGAGGACTGCTGCATGCTGACCTGACTAAAGGGAAAATGATTGCAGCCTTAACCACAGCTGCAGCACAGAGCAGCAACCAGTAAAACAACCATACTGGTCTTGGGGATGTACAGCTCTCAACAAATGGACAGTTCAACTTGTCCTCAGAGGAATTAAAAATCCATCTGGAATTAAAGAGACTTGAACTGGAGGCCAAACATTTGGAACTAGAATCAGCAGAGAGACTGCAGCATATGGAAGTAAAACAGAATCACCAGAAAGACTGAGGTGTGTGGAAGCAGAAGAAACTGAGAGGCAGAGGCAACATGAAAATGAAATGCTGACTCTTCACCAGAGCCATGGAGGTAATGGCCAAGGACTAACTGTACCCAACTAGCAAAAAATGTCAGTAAACGTTTTCCTCAATACTAAGAAGATGATAATTTGATAGTTTTATTCATATGTTTTGAAAGAGTATGCAAAGAGTATAATGTTGACTGAGGGATCCGGGTACAGTTCCTCACCACCTTACTCAATAGTAAAGCTGTGACTGCTGTTTCTAAATTGTCTGATACTGACTGACTGCTTAAATTGTAATACAGTTAAAATTGTTTATTGGAATGCTTTAAGTTAACACCTGAAGCTTATAGAAAAAGGTTTAGTGAGCATAGATGCAAGGCAGATGAAACTGTGTGTGTGATTATACTGGTGAGTTAAGCACTTATTTTTAAAGGTGGGTGAGTGGGTGTCAGGTCACCACTTTTGAAGGGCTAGCAGACATTTTGGTGAGAGAACTGAACTCTAGGCTGTGTCATAGTTCCTGTGTTGCCCATATCCTTACTTGGATAGGAGGAAGCTTCTTTGTTCACCAATGAGAGTGGGGAGCTCTGAGCAGCCTATCTGTCCCTGGAGGAGTGGCCTCAGCCCAGTAACTAGTAGCTTATTGGCCGTTTTGGGCCATTTCCTATCTCTTTCAAACTCCCTGCCTTAAAACCTGCTTTAGTGCGGTTTTGCGCTTTTAACAGACTCAGTACGGCTCCTCGTGGTGCCCTGCAGAGTTCTACAAACAGCAGTGAGTGACAGAGAGACTTTAACAGATTATAAATATTTTTTTCTGCTTTCCTACCAGCAACTGTTTAGTCTCGCCGAAAAGTGAGTTTTCTAACTATCTGAGTTCTCCAAAGTTTATTTTTCTGCATTTGTCTGCATTTTTTGTGTTTTGCACTTTAAAAGTTGTTTTTGCCTTGTTTAATTGTTGTAGGCTACACACTCTAGTGAGCTGTCCTATCTATAGCATTTACTGTATTCCTGTGCCTAGTTTCTGTTGTATAACTGAAAAAAAGAAAAAAAAAATCCTTGATTCCCGCCTTTTCTGAACTAGAATAGTCCAGTTTTCAGGTATTGCTGAATTCTAGGCTGTGTCATAGTTCCTGTGTTGACCATATCCTTACTTGGACAGGAGGAAGCTTCTTTGTTCACCAGTGAGAGTGGGGAGCTCTGAGCAGCCTATCTGTCCCTGGAGGAGTGGTCTCAGCCTAGTAACTAGTAGCTTATTGGCCGTTTTGGGCCATTTCCTATCTCTTTCAAACTCCCTCCCTTTAAACCCGCTTTAGCGCGGTTTTGCACTTGTAACAGACTCAGCAAAGCTCTTTGTTTTGTCCTGCAGAATTCTACAAGCAGCAGTGAGCGAAAGAGAGACTTTACCAGATCTGCTTTCCTACCAGCGACTGTTTAGTCTCGCCAAAAAAGGGAGTTTTCTAACTATCTGAGTTCTGCAAAGTTTGTTTTTCTGCATTTGTCTGCATTTTTTGCGTTTTGCACTTTAAAAGTTGTTTTTGCCTTGTTTAATTGTTGTAGGCTGCACACTCAAGTGCGCTAGCCGATCTATAGCATTTACTGTATTCATGTGCCTAGTTTCTGTTGTATAAGTGAAAAAAAGAAAAAAAAAACCTTGTTTCCCGCCTTTTCTGAACTAAAATAGTCCAGTTTTCAGGTACTGCTGAATTCTAGGCTGTGTCATAGTTCCTGTGTTGCCCATATCCTTACTTGGATAGGAGGAAGCTTCTTTGTTCACCAGTGTGAGTGGGGAGCTCTGAGCAGCCTATCTGTCCCTGGAGATGTGGTCTCAGCCCAGTAACTAGTAGCTTATTGGTCGTTTTGGGCCATTTCCTATCTCTTTCAAACTCCCTGCCTTGAAAACCACTTTAGTGCGGTTTTGCGTGATTTTGCGCAACGTCGAGCAGTGCCGTTTAAGCAGTTTTTAAGAATTCCTGGCTCCACAAAGTCTGCTCTTCAATTTTTTCCCTTAGAACTAGTCAAACTCTCAAAGTAAGCACTCAACCTTCATTCTAGAGCCCAGCACTTGCTCACATTTCTCAGTAAGCACTAACAAACTTTAGCACTACGCCCCCTTATACTATCCAGAAGTACAAGGTTCCCTATTCGTCCTTTCCGGTCAGTCAATAAACCAGTTCTTTAAATTATCCAGGCATGTCCAAAGCGCAGTTTCAGGTATACTCTCCAGTCCAGCTGGTGAATCTGGGAATTTTGAGGCAATGTTACAATTGCCTTATGTACACAGACAACCCTCTCCTTCTTCCAACAGACTCAAATATTTTTGAGAGATGCTACTATACAGCCAAACTGGAGGCCGAGCTCTCTCAACCGAAGACTGGCACAGTCAGTCAGGAGGAGAAGGAAACCACTCGCACCACACAACCAGTCTCACATAGACCAAACGCAGCAGCAAACAAGACACATAAACTCATAAAAACATACTCAGAGGCTCTAAATAAAAATCTGCCACAGCAGCAGAGACCTCCAAAGCAGACATCCAAGCAACCGCTACCCCACAACAACTTACACGTATCACATACTTCACGAAGTCAGTGTGTCACACAGTCGCAGCCCCTAAGGCTAAATAACACACCTAATACACTAGTAATTGGAGACTCTATTGTCAGGCATACTGAGGTCCCACTCACCAGACTGAACAAGGAGACGGTCACTGTAAGCTGCTTGTCAGGAGCCAGGATCCACCACATAACACAGGCACTCAGGTCACTCCACAGCAGGTACAAATATGACTCTGTCATTGTCCATGTTGGTGTGAATGACCTGAGATGTACCTCCCTGGACTACATGAAAACAGACATAGAGGAGCTCTCTGATCATGTAGCCCAGGCCGGTATGACTCTGACCCTGAGTAGCATATTGCCCTCACCAAGAATGATGCCACAGTATAAAGACAAAATGATCCATTTTAACAATTGGCTAAGCTATTGGTGTCATTCAAAGGGGATCCAGTGTCTGTCAGCCTGGGATGACATGCTAGACAAGCCAAGTTGCTTCGCCAGGGACGGCTTGCACCTGTCACCCTTAGGCTTTTGAATACAGGCTAAGGCTTTTGCCACCCCCATAGTGCCTTTTTTAGGCAAGGCTCAAAAGACAAACCCACCTCCATAGACAATACCAGAAACAAAAAACTAAGGGTAATGCTACTCAATGCCAGAAGTCTAAACCTCACGATGCATGCACTCGAGGCACTCCTCAGTATGGAGAAAATCGATATCTGTGCAGTAACAGAAACCTGGTTCAAGGCTCCAGAGAGTACCCCAGTACTACCAGGATTCAACTCATACCATTCCTTTCGGCCCTAGAACTCGGACCGGAATAATAAAGGCGGGGGAGTATCCATTTTCATCAAGGATGCCCACACCTCCAGGTTAGTGGCACTGCACGAGGCAGCGGAGACCGTCCATGTGCAACTAACAGTAGGTAAAACTGCTTTTCAAATCATAGCCTGCTACAAGATCACCTATCTTGTCTCAGGATCCCCACTCGGCATTCCTGAGAACATTGGAGAATATGAAGATCTCACCAAACACCATGATATTGGGGGATTTCAACTACCCAAACATTGACTGGGAAAACTACTCAAGTCCCAACTCTTTTGCCCAACGGGTCCTGGAGTTTATAAACTCAAATGCGATGGAACAACTGGTCACCACTCCCACAAGAGGGGACAACATATTGGACTTGGTCATCACCAACATGGGGGCTCAATAATCCACACCAGAGGTAAATCCCTCGTTGGTAAGACCATAAACTTATCACAGTGGACATCCACATCCTGACCCCCACCCCCAGCTAAGGAAACCACTGTGAAAAATATCTCAAAAGCAAACTTCACACTTCTCAAGACCGAGGTGGAAAGCGTCAAAGCCCCAGGGCTAATGGAAAATGCTACCCAAACCACAGAATCCTTTACAAATGCACTCTATGAGCACCTACAGGAATGCATGGATTGTGCCATCCCAAGTAAAACCAAGACTCACTCCTCCAAGAACAGGAGACCAGTCTGGTAGACCCCGGCCATAAATAAGCTATACAACAGAAGGAGGAAACTATTACATGACAAGGCAAAATCCCAAAAAGGGAAGGCATCCTCGATCAGTACTAGCAAGAAACTTCGATCCCTCATAAAATAATCAAAGGCCAGCTTTGAAAGAAAAATCGGCAAAGACTCTAAAGATAATCACAAGGCGTTCTTTAGCTACATCAAAAATCTGGGTGGTAGCTCTCAGATCTGCTCTGAGCTGGTGCAAAATGGCACAAAATACACTGAACCCACAGACATTGCCAACATCCTGGCGGACAGGTTCAGTGCAAACTTCACCCCCGCTCCCCCCCCAAAAGGGCCTCTGTCTATCCCAGAAGAATGCATTCCCCCAGACATCACAGACACACAGGTGAAAACAGCCCTCTCCAAAGTAAAAAACACAGCATCAATGGAACCAGATGATGTCCTGGGCTGCGTCGTACACGAGCTCTAAAATTAACTAAACCCTCACACGAATTCACTGTTCCAACTCAGGCTTACCACAGGTTATGTACCCAAAGAATGGTGTACAGCAACAGTGATCCCACTCCACAAAGGTGGCACCACAACGGATCCCGGGAACTATCGCCCTATAAGCCTGACTAGCCTGGTCTGCAAGGCTATGGAGTGCATCATCATGAATCTCATAAACAAAGACATTGGGAACCTCCAAACACTGGACCCCACCCAATTCGGCTTTATTAAGGGCAGATCTTGCCTCTTAAACCTAGATGACTTCACTGGACCCCACCCAATTCGGCTTTGTTAAGGGCAGATCTTGCCTCTTAAACCTAGATGACTTCTTTGAAACAGTTACCAAAGCCTTAGATGAGGGAAAGGTAGTCCACACAGCCTACCTAGACCTCGCAAAGGCCTTCGACACAATACCCCACTCTGGGATCATAAATAAGCTTACCAGCTTAAATATCAACCCATATGTCACAAGATGGGTTGCTAACTGGCTCAGGGATAGAACTCACATGGTCAGAGTCACGGGTGCCATGTCCAACTCTAAACCAGTTACAAGTGGCATCTCACAGGGATCAGTCCTGGGAACCCTCTTGTTCAGTATATACTTCTCTGAGGTACAGGCAAACACGGGAGGACTGTGGCTGACCAAGTTCTCAGATGATTGCAAACTGGGAGCCATAATCGACTCTCCGACTGACACAAGTATCCTCCAGAAGGGCCTTACGGAGACTGATACCTGGTGTCAGAACCATGGCCTCAAGCTAAATGCAAAAAATGCATAGTCATCCTCTTTGGGAAAAACAAAGTGCCCACAAAATACCATATAGGAGGTAATCCACTAATTACAGAAGAAGTAATCAGGGATCTGGGGACCCAAGTAGATAGTAACCTCTCCTTTGACAATCACATTGCCAAAGTGGTTAGAAAAACCTTCTATATAGTTCACCTAATCATGAAAGGGTTCACATCTAGATCAAGAGAGGTCATTGTGCCCCTATACTCATCGCTCATCAGGCCCATAATTGAGTACAATCCCCCATTTGGGATGTACCTTACCGGACACCTGCAACAGCTGGAGAGACCTCAAAAATACCTCACCAAGAGGATTGTGGGCCTCAAACAGATGCCCTATGCAGCTCGAATAAAGAAACTCCAGCTCTATTCAATTGCTTACCGCCTACTCAGAGGTGATCTCTGCCTGACATACAAGGCCATGTCTAACCCGGAATTGTTGGACATGCTCCACCTCAAGAAAACCAGATCCATTAGAGCTACATGCTCCAGGGATTTAAACCTTAACACAACAATAAATAGGACATGCTGGAGGGATAGATTCATATCCCAAAGGCTTCCCATGCTCTGGAATAGAATCCCAGTCCATGTTAGGCAGAGCCCCTCGCTGACTCTCTTCAAGAGAAATCTTGATGAGTGGATGGGAAATCGTAAATTTGCTCCTGGGATCACTTCTATGGCCCTGCTGGACAGAGGCTCAGGAATTTAATCTAAAAGGGAGGCGAAAGCCAACACATTCTGGCTAGGCTTATAAATGCCCTAGGGCAGATAGCCTGGTACCTACCTATGAACCTATGAACAAGCAGTTAGAACTTTGCCTGAGGCCATCAGAATCTGGTTGCAGATAGGGAATGCAATGCTGCAGATGAGTTGGGGAAAAGGAGACCTATACCCAGCAAGCAGGGCATCACTGTACAGGATAGTGCTGCACATGGGTATAAGGGAACCTATGGTGGGAAGCCTAAACCTCTGCAACAGAATCCACCAGTAACAGAGGAAGCCACTAGTTCAAGTACATAGCCAGAATCAAGGGTTAAATGTCTTAAATACAACCAGTGGGGCCATTCAGCATACAGATGTCCATGGAGGCAAGGTTATAGGTTCATAGGTTGGTACTAGGCTATCGGCCCTAGGGCCTTTACAAGCCTAGCCAAACAATTCCCCAGATATTTCTTCCCACAATATTTACTTCCCTGGACCCCTGTCTAGCAGGGTGACTGATGTGATCCCTGGGGTGAATTTCCTCCATCCACTCGTCAAGGTTCCGTTTGAAGATGGCCAAGGAGGCGCTCTGCTTGACATGTATGGGCAGTCTATTCCAGAGTATGGGGAGTCTCTGGGTCAGGAACCTATCCCTCCAGCATGTTTTGTTCATTGTGATGACAAGATTTAGATCCCTGGAGCGTGTGGCTCTGAGGGACTGGGATTTCTTTAAGAGGAGCATGTCCAACAGCTCAGGTTTTGACATGGCCTTGTATGTTAAGAAGAAATCGCTTCTGAGTAGATGATATGCCACAGAGTATAGCTGGAGTTTTTTTAGATGGTCAGCATAGGGCATCTGCTTTAGGCCTGTGATTCTTTTAGTGAGGTATTTCTGCCGCCTTTCCAGCTGTTGCAGATGTCTTGTGAGGTACATACCAAATGGGGCATTGTACTCTATAATGGGTCTAATGAGGAATGAGTACAATGACCTCCTTTTTTCTGGAAGAAAAGCCCTTAGTGATGAGGTGTGCCACATAGAAGGATTTCCTGACTGTTGTGGTGATGTGGTTATCGAAGGCGAGACCACTGTCCACCTGTGTCCCTAAGTCTCTCATCACACTTTCAGTGTTTACTGTACTGCCACCAAAGGGGATAACTATACATTTCTTGGCATTAAGCTTAAGCCCATGGCTCTGGCACCAAGCATCTGTTTCTGTAAGGCCCTTTTGTAGAATATCCACATCATTTGGGGATTCAGTAATGGCTCCCAGTTTGAAGTCATCTGCAAACTTTGTTAGCCAGAGTCCCTTAGTGTTGGCCTGTACTTCAGAGAAGTAGATGGCAAACAAGAGCGGTCCAAGGACTGAACCCTGAGGTACTCCACTCGTCACTTGTCTGGAGCTGGATTTGGAGTTGGCTACTTTTACAGTCTGGGTTCTGTCAGTAAGCCAGTTGGCAACCCATCGAGTGACGTAGGGATTTATGCCCAGCTTAGTAAGTTTATCTATGATTCCAGAGTGGGGGATGGTGTCGAAGACCTTAGCAAGGTCCAGACAGGCTGTGTGGTCCGCCTTACCCTCACCCACAGCTCTGGAGACTGATTTGAAGTCAGTCAGTCAGGTTCAGTAGACAAGATTGGCCCTTCACGAACCCAAACTGGGTGGGGTCCAGTGTTTGAAGGTTGCAATGTCTTTGTTTATAAGTTCCATGATAATGTGTTCCATGCCCTTTCAGATCAGGTTCGTCAGACTGATGGGATGGTAGTTCCCGGGATCCAAACTTGATCCCCCCTTGTGGAGTGGAATAACTGTAGCTGTGCACCACTCAGTGGGCACAAAGCCTGAGGTGAGGCTATGATTAAACATGACACTTGGGTGAGGTGCCAGTTCATTTTGTAGTTCATGTAGTACACAGCCCTGGATGTCATCTGGTCCCATGGATGCTGTATTCTTAGCTTTGGAGAGTGCGGTTTCGACCTGTGTGGCCGTGATTACGGGAATTTGGCAATCTTTTGGTATTGAGATGGGCCCTTTAGGGGGTGAGAGGGTGGTGAAGTTGGCACTAAATCGATCTGCCAATATACTGGCAATATCCTTGGGAACACTATATTTAATGCCATTCTGTTGTAGCTCAGAGCATATCTGAGCATTGCCATTTAGATTCTTGACATAATTATAGAATGCCTTGTGGTTGTCTTTGGAATCTTTGGTAATTTTATTTTTTCGTAACTAGCTTTGGAGGATTTTATGAGGGATCTCAGCTTCTTACTGAGGCTGTTAAGGGAGATTTTTTGCATCCTGGGATTTTCCTCTTTTCTGCAACAGTTTCTTTCTTCTATTGTATAGTTTGTTTATGGCAGGGAACCACCAGATTGGCTTCCTTTTTTTTGGAGGAGAGCGTCTTGGTTCTATTTGGGATGGCACGATTCATGCACGAGTGGATGTGTTCATACAGTGCTTTAGTGTAGAATTCAGCAGTCGAACTTTCAGCTCCCGTCTGCATGGGTGTCATGAAGTTTGTCACTTCAGACTTGAGTAGCATGAAGCTGGCTTTGGAGAAGTTTTTTACAGAGGTCTCCTTACTGGGGGGTGGGGTGGGATTTGGATGTCAAGGGTGATTTGCTTATGGTCAGACCTGACCAATGAGGAGGTGACCACTGGCATGGAGCATCCCATGCTGGTCACGACCAGGTCTAGGATATTGGAGCCCCTGGTGGGACAATGGATTAGTTGATCCAGGGCGATAGAATTTATGAATTCCAAGAACCGTTGGGAAAAGGTGTTGACACCCAAGTAGTTTTCCCAGTTAATGGCAGGGTAATTGAACTCACCCAATATTAGGGTGTTTGGTTGTATCTTAATATTTTCCAGTATATTTAGAAAGGTGTAGTGAGAATCTTGCGGCATTGGTGGGGGATCTGTAGCAAGTTACAATTTGGATTGCAGTCTTACCTAGTGTTAGTTGCACCTGGAGAATTTCAGATGCATTGTGTTGGGCAACTAGCCTGGAGGTGTGAATATCCTTGGTGAATATGGACACTTCTCCACCTTTAGTATTTCGGTCTTGGTTTGGTCGCCGAAAAGTGTGGTAAGAGTTGTAGCCTGGTATTGCAGGGGTGCTCTCTAGAGCCTGGAACCAGGTCTCAGTTACTGCACAAATATCAATGTTCTCCATTTTTAGGAGTGCCTTGAGAGAGTGCATTTTGAGGTTTAGACTTCTAGCATTGAGTAGCATTACCTTTAGATTTTGCATGCTTGTATCTGTTATGGTGGTGGTTTTGTCCTTTCAACCTTGCCTAAAAAAGGCACTATAGGGATGGCAAGAGCTTTAGCCAGTAACCTGAATCCCAGGATGACAAGTGCAGACCATCTCTGGCAAAGCATCGTGGTTTGTCGATCATGTCATCCCAAGCAGATAGATACTGGATCCCGCTCTACAACACCAAACTGTATGTGCTTCAACACAAACGATACCACCAAAGCCAAAAAAGTATTTTATTTCTCTAGTGCCTCGGCTACAAACAGCCTTCAAGGAGTAAAATACACATTTTAAATAATACCAGCAGCTTCAATCAATGAACAATTAAACAATAAATTAAAACAACAATTAAATTAAAACTTTTTTTAAAACATCAATGTTCTATTTCATAAAACACTTTTCCAACAACATTCAGTATTTAATCCTTTTGTTACCAACGTACCATATTTTAAAATAAATATTGTTTCCTTTTTTAAAAAGTTATATATGTGTTTCCCTATCATTATTATTTAAAAAATCTGTTCTAAAATAGTAGATTCAAGTCCTTCAGGATTTCCATCATGGCAATTACTAAAATGCTGAGTCAAAGGACTTTCTATCCTACCTATCCTAATGTCCCTCAAGTGTTCTAACAATCTAACTTTGAACATTCTTTTAGTTTGTCCAATGTAGAACATATTACATGAACATCTAATTGCATATATTACCCCTTCTGTTCTACAATTATAAGCCTCATTCACAATGAAAGGGATACTATTTATGGTCTGAGAAGTATTTCTTATATTAGGACATCCCATACATTTGTTGCAAGGTCTCATCCCTTTGGGTGGCAAGAGCTTTAGCCAGTAACCTGAATCCCAGGGTGACAAGTGCAGACCATCTCTGGCAAAGCATCGTGGTTTGTCGATCATGTCATCCCAAGCAGACAGATACTGGATCCCCTATGAATGACACCAGAAGTTTAGCCAATTGTTGAAGTCAATCATTTTGTCCTTATACTGTGGTATCATTCTGGGCGAAGGCAGGATGCTACTCAAGGCTAGGGTCATACCTGCCTGGGCCACATGATCCGAGAGCTCATGTCTCTTTTCATGTTGTCCAGGGGGATACGTCTCAAGTCATTCACTCCAACATGGACAATGACAGAGTCGTATTTGTACTTGTTGTGGAGTGACTTGAGTGCATGCGTTATGTGGCGGATATTGACACCCGACAGGCAACTGACTGTCATTTTCTCCTTGTTCAACCTGGTGAGTGGGACATCAGTGTGCCTCACTATAGTCACCTATGACTAAAGTGTTGGGTACGTTGTCTTGCCTTAGGGGCTGTTGTTGGGTGGCACATGGGTGTTGTCAGCTATGTGTCACTTTGGTTGGAACTGGTATTTGTTTGCGTTTCAGCTTCGGAGGTTCTTGTTGCTTGGGCAGGTTAATGTTAAGGGCCTCCGCATATGTGGGTTTAGTGTTGCTATGTGTGCGTGTTGATGGTGTGGATTTTGAAGGGCTATGTATTGCTTGAGGTGTAGTGCAGGTGTTAACCTTCTCCTCTTGACTGTCTAGCACAATCTTGGCTGGAGAGAGCTTTGCTTCCAATTTGGCTATGCAAGTGCATCTCTCTCAGGTTGTAGTGTTGGGTGGTAGGAGGAGAGGGTTGTCTGTGTACATGAGGCAGTTGCTGCATTGCCCCAGTATGCCCAGAATCACCAGGTGGACAGGAGAAATCACCAGAATCTGACCCTTGGACATGCCTGTTTAGGTGCTTTTTTGTAAAGTACAAGAGCTGTTTTCCCTTACCTTTGCAAGGTGCTTTGCAATTATAGGCTGTTTAGTGCCTATGATTAATTTTTCCTTATTAACAAGGAGAGTTGAGTGCTTGTATCAGTTTAAGGCTTCCTAGTGCTTTCCAGCGGGTTCTAGAGCAAGTGCTAGTCACAGGGGTTAAGATTTTAGTGCTACTACTGAAAAACCAGCTAGTTCTATGGGAAAATTTGAAGAGCAGACTTTCTGGCACCTGGAATAGTTTAACCAGGGCCCCGCGGTGCTGCACGATACGAAAAATATGCAAACACGTGCATTTTTAAGCCAGAAAGTGGCATTTTAATTCTTGTATTATTGTTTATATTTACACTGTTTTATGTGACAGTGTTTAACTTCTTTTATGGCTCTGCTGTAGTGTCCATTTCATTAATAAATGCCAAGTTTTTTGTGTAAGCCATTTGGTCATTATTAATCAGCCAAATTCAGTCTGGAAAATATGTTATCAAACCAGTTTTCAAACAGATTTTTCTGGGAATTAAAATAAAAAACACAAAGAATACCTCCTACCCGAAAATGTGTGGTACTTCAAGGAGAAGTAAGGAAAGCAAATGAACACGTATTTTACCATTTTAATCTTGTCATGTGCCTCATGTACAACTGCCTCTTCTGGACATCACCCTTCACAGCTATGCAAAACACTGTAAAGGCAACCAACATTATTCACTTTCTAGGCAATTAGCACTTTTTAAAAGTAGTTTTACTGCACTAGTTTTCACATGTGACTTGTATGGCTACAAACTCTTATTGGTATATATTTTTACATTTTACAAAAGCCATTACTGTGTGAAATACTAACCCTGCCGTACATCCTCTTATCTACCTCCAACCTCAACCTTCTGACATCTACTTGCTATACCACAGGATCAAAGGATCGTACAAAGTTACTACGCTAATGGCCCAAATGTCCTTACAAGCCTAGCTAAATTTACCCTTGTTACCATGATCAGCACCTATTGCTCCTGTCCAAAAGGGACACAGTTGGAACTAAGATTATGTCACCCCAGATGGGACCAGATATGGTCAGTCTCATATAGGTTCATAGCTTTGTGGGTGTTTACTAGGCTAACAACCACAGGGGCTTTTTTAAGCCTAGCCATGCATCCCAAATCGCTGACAAGTTCTGGTACCCTTTATAAGTGTAAGCAGGGGTCTGGGAGATGAACTATTTACAGGCCACCTGTGTCCCTTAGTGACATAGGTGCCAAATCAGGGATGAATTTCCTGTTCCCCATCCAATTGTCCAAGTTGCACTTGAATTGAGTTAGGGCGGCACTCAGCTTCACACAGATGGGGTAGTCTCTGGGATACAGACCTGTCTCTCCAGCAGTTCCTATTTATATCGCAGGCAAAGTTCAAGTCTTTAGAATGAGTAATTCTGGTGCTGTTTGTTTTGCAGATATGCAGGAGTTCCATCAAACTGGGAGTTCGATAATGCCTTGTATGCCAGGCATAGATCACCTCTCAATATCCTGTAGGAGTACATTTTTTGGATAACACAAAGAGTAAGGAAAACTTACATTACAGGGAGCTTCTGAAAATGAATGAGACTGTATAATATTGGACAGACCGCCTTAAATGGCAAATGTTGATGAAAACTTTCCCCTGCAAAACTATCCCCGATATCTGTGAAAAGAACAACTGCCACACTAAGAGAAAAATCCTATAGCAGGGCACTGGCCTGTCTGATCCATGCCATGCAAAATGTATAACAAAGAGGAACTATCATGCAGACCTATCAAACTGCCAGAATGTTCACTTCAAAGATGCTAAGGCTTAGTGAGTAACTTTCACAACAAACAGCTCTTACTTGGAGACTCTGTGGCAGCAGAATCCATACACAAGACACTGCTCCAAGCAGCACAATGGATAGAACACCTGGGCAGCAGAATCCACACACAGGACACTGCTCCAAGCATCACAATGGACAGAACACCTGGGCAGCAGATCATGGATAAACACTATTCAGGTCTGATATCAAACAGTAGGCTCTGGATCTAGAAATAGCATCTTGTTTTGTTTTTGGAATATTTGTGCAAAGCTGACATTGCAGCAACTTACAAAAGCCTCATTCATGTCGTGAAACATCCTTAAGGAAATTAACAGAAACGGTCACGTCCTGGCCAAATGTGCCTTTCAAGGCACTACTAGGGGGTTTTCTACTCAAACAATACGGACCTTTACTTGTTATTTACAGAGACACTGTATGGACATCTTTCAGCCCTCTCTGCAAAGGACACAATCAGCAGCTGGCCTTCCAAAAGGGAGCTGTTCTATTCCTCCATCTAATGATATAAGGATGTTCATGACATGTAAGAGACATTCATCAAACTTTGATCTGTATGAAAAACAGAAATATACTGGTTTAAATTTTTGTATGGATGCAAATCAGGATAAAAGAATAAGATGGTTCATAAGAAAATTCTGGCCTTGTGAAGGACTAGATGTAACTCGAGTACTGACAAGGGATACAGTTCAGAAATATGTCTGGCTAAAAAGATGACAAGCAAGTAAAGTTTTCCAGGAGTGTAACTTCAGCTGAGCTGTGTTAGCCAGTATAAAGAAAGGAAAATAAGCTGTTTAACAGTAAATTAAATTGTGGGTCTTAGGAATGGGCAGTTAAAACATTCTATACAGAAAGGAATTACACATTTTGAGGGAGGGTGAAAGTTGGAGATGGTAGAAAAAACGACCTTTTGTGACAGAATGTGTAACCCTGGGGACACCACTAACATAGGTGAAATGAGTAATCTGATTTTCAAGCTTCTTCCCATTAACAGTTGAGCTAGAGAGAGAGACAGATTCCTTACAATGGAGTACTCCTATGCTCCCAAAATTGTGAGATGGTAATCTTCAATGTTTGCTACTGCTCTTTCTCAAGAAAAATGTTCAATTCTTTGATAGTTTTCTCCATTTTACTATTTGATTGTGGATAACATGGAGTAGACATTGCATCTGAATTCTTATTCACTTCTGCATTGTGACCGTCAGCTACAACATTAGGCATGTACTAATCACCCTTACACTTTTGTGTCAGCCTATTTCAGAGAACTTTGAATAATAATGTTTGTATCTCAGATACACATCTTCTTTGAAATGGAACAGATATGTACCCACTCAATTCCATGGTACTTAGTATGTTAGAATTTCTTCCTTTAGGTCATTATTATGGTTCCTATTGTAAAAAGTAAAACTCTGCACTTCTTGTTGTATCTGGTAAACATTAAATGGAAATACATTAATATCATCACACTTTACTATTCCCAGATTTAATTCATGTACCTTTCAGGCATTTCTCTTGTCAGATGATGGTTAACTATTATTTTGTCAACACTAAACTTTAAGCCTTAACCAATTTTTTATTTCTTTAAATAAAAATAAGACAATTTCCTCCTTCCTAATTATGTTTTTTACTCAGGTTAGTCTCTCACTCTCAAATTATTTCATAAAGTGCATTTCTGAGTACATATCTGTAATGCTTTAATTCTTTCACATTCTGAACTGTGGTATTATGTAAATAATTCCAACATATTTTAATAATTATTCACAATTCTTTATTAACTATACTACATTAGCATTACATAGTTGTCGCTCATCTGGTATGGATTAACAGACGAAGAGGCTTGGGTGTTCATTTAAGCAGCTTTATTGCATACAAACACATCAGGATGGAGGATTGGAAACAAACTTAAATGATTTAATAAACTGACTGCTTCACTCATACATGCTTACACTCTGGCTGTTCACATGCTTACACTCTGGCTGTTCATTCAAAATGGCACTGCTGCCTGCACGTGCTCTGTATTTATATGCACGTGCCCACTTACTGTAAAGCTTCTTGAAGATACAAACACACACTCTGATCTACATCCTCCTCCTTTAAGAATCTGGTCATGCACTGCAAGATGACAATAAGATTAGGCATGCAGTTATACAGATCTAAACATAAATAAAACAATCATGTCCAGGTTGCCATGTATGTTGTTGGAAATATGACCTGATCTTGTTATGTAAAAGTTAGGACTGGGTTTAGCATCAGGTACAGTCACTGGTGAATGTCCAGTTACTGGGACATCAGGGAGAAAATCAGGAACAGATATTAAGAAATTTCCTTTGACAGAAGCATTAATCAAGTTGCTCTGAGAATTAGAGTCTGTATCACAGGTACGATGCTGCGATAATGGTTCAGACACTGGCATGAGATGTCTCCAATTCCTTCTGTATTCTATACCCTGGGATTCAACTATGTAGGAACTTTGCTCGTCACATAAACTTTTCACTTAACCAATTCAATCAAAACCTTTTGCCATTTGCATTCTCACTCTCTCCTCTTTCAAGGGACTAAGCAATCTACTGAATTTATCATAATAGGACTTCTGAGATGAATGCTTTTTGAAAAGTTGGGCTTTGATTGCTTTGTTGGTTTTAACATTGGGAACCAACAAACTTTTCTGATTGGTAAAGTGATTCTGGTTTGCCTCGACAAAAGTATCTGACCAGATGAACCAAGTAAATTGTCCCTGAGTATATTTCTGAGATGAAGCAAATTCAGAAAAAACATCTGTATTGTTCATAGGTTCATATGTGTGTGCTAGGCTAATGGCCCTGGGGCCTTTACAAGCCTAGCCATAGAATTACCCTGGCATAGTGCCACCCGACCTTAATTTCCAGTGCCTCTGTCGAGTAGAGCCATTGGTGTTATCCCTGGGGTGAATTTTTTTTGTTTCCCATCCACTCATCAAGATCACTCTTGAAGAAGGACAGCGAGATGCTCTGCTTGACATGTATGGGAAGTCTGTTCCATAGTATGGGCAGTCTCTGGGTTATGAACCGGTCACTCCAGCATGTTCTGTTAATTGTGCTAATGAGGTTCAAGTCTCTGGAGCATGTGGTGTGAAGAGATTGGGATTTCTTTAGATGTAGCATTTCTAACAGAGCTGGGTCAGAGATGGCTTTGTAAGTCAAGCAGAGATCGCCTCTAAGTAGGTGATATGAGACCGAGAATAGTTGGAGTTTTTTTGAGTCTGTCCATATAGGACAAGTGTTTAAGGCCTAGGATCCTCTTTGTGAGGTACTTTTGCGGCCTCTCCAGTTGTTGCAGGTGTCTAGTGAGGTACATGCCAAATGGGGCATTATACTCAATGACTGGCCTAATGAGGGAAGAGTAGAGGGAAACAATGACCTCTTTCTTCCTGGATGCAAAATCCTTAGTAATGGGATGTGCCACACAGAAGGACTTTCTGACCATAATGGCAATGTGGTGATCAAAAGAGAGGTTGCTGTCAGCCTGTGTTCCCATATCTCTTATAATGCCTTCTGTGCTCAGTGGACTACCATCAATGTGGTAATTCATAGGAGCCAGGTTTTTCCCAAAGGGGATGATGACACATTTTTTGGCATTGAGCTTAAGGCCATGGCTCTGACAGTGAGGCCATTCTGTAGGATGTCAACATCACTTGGGGAGTTAATAATAGCTCCCCAACTTGCAATCGTCTACAAATTTTGTCAGCCAGAGTCCCTTTGTG
This sequence comes from Protopterus annectens, assembly GCF_019279795.1. NCBI lineage: Eukaryota > Metazoa > Chordata > Ceratodontiformes > Protopteridae > Protopterus > Protopterus annectens. Next base: position 1,844,992,957 of record NC_056732.1, on the reverse strand, counting down.
TTGGCCTGGACTTCAGAGAAGTACATACCAAACAGGAAAGGACCCAGGACTGAACCCTGTGGGACTCCACTCATGACTAATCAGCAGTCTGACTTGGAGTCAGATACAATCCACAGTGTGAAAGTAGCTGTCAGCCAGTTTGCAACCCACCTAGTGATATAGGGGTTGATGTCAAGCTTAGTGAGTTTTTCTATGATTCCTGAGGGGGAATGGTATCAAAAGCCTTGGCCAGATCAAGGTAGGCTGTATGAACCACCTTGCCTTTATCCACAGCTCTGGTGACTGACTCAAAGAAGTCGACCAAGTTGAGCAGGCATGATCTACCCTTCACAAAACCAAACTGTGTGGGATCCAGAGTTTGGAGATTCCCTATATCCTTGTTTATTAGGTCCATGATGATGCATTCCACAGCTTTGCATATCAGACTAGTCAGGCTAATGGGGCGGTAGTTCCCAAGATCAGTAGTCACTCCTCCTTTGTGGAGAGGGGTGACTGTAGCAATGCGCCATTCAGCAGGGACAAAGCCTGAGGTGAGGCTGTGATTGAACAGGACACACAGTGGTGAGGCGCCAGTCCACTCTGTAGTTCATGTAGAACACAACCAGGAATATTGTCAGGTCCCACAGAAGCTGTATTCTTGGCCTTGGACAGTGCTGTTTTAACCTGTGCAGCAGTAATACTGGGTGCCTGGCAATCTACTGGAATTCTGATTGGTCCTTGGGGGGTTGGCAATGAATTTGTCGGCCAGTATACTGGCAATATCTGTTGGCTTGGTATACGAGGTGCCATTGTGCAGTAGCTCAGAGCAAATCTGGGTTTTTACAACTATAGAAGGTCTTGTGGCCGTCTTTACTATCTGCTATAATTCTGTTTTTATACCTAGCTTTAGAGGATTTGATGAGGGATCTCAACTTTTTGTTGAGGCAGATAAGGGAGTTCTTCCAGTCTTGGGACTTAACCTTATTTTGCATCAGTTTCCTCCTTCTGTTGTAGAGTTTGTTTATGGCAGGGGACCATTAGGTTGGCTTCCTTTTTTTTGGAGGAGAGTGTCTTGGTTCTATTGGGTATGGCGAGATCAAATCATTTGTATATGTGTTCGTACAGTGCATTGGTGTATGATTCTGCAGTCACGCAACTATTCTCCATTTGCATGGGTGCCGTGAAGTTAGCCACCTCTGTTTTTAGGATCTCAAAGTTAGCTTTGGATAGGTTTTTCATAGTGGTTACCATTGCTGGGGGGGGGGGGGGTGGATTTCCAAGGTGATTAGTTTGTGGTTGGATCTAACCAGGGAGGAGCTGACTATTGGTGTAGAGCAACGGTCGCCCATGTTGGTAATGAGCAGGTCAAGGATGTGGGGGTAAAAACGAGCTGGTCCAGGGCATTGGAATTAATAAACTCCAGGAAACATTGGGCAAGTGTATTGCTACATGTGTAGTTTACCCAGTTAATGGAGGGGTAGTTGAAGTCACCTAGTAAGAGAGTGTTAGGTTGGACCCTAATATTCTCCAGGGTACTTAGGAAGGTGGAGTGCAAGTCTTGGGACATGGTTGGGGACCTATAGCAGGCTATGACCTGAATTGCTGTCTTAGCCAATGTTAGCTATACCTGCAGTATCTCTGATTGGTTATGTTGGGCTACCAGTCTGGAGGTGTGCACATCATTTATGAATATGGAAACGCCACTGCCTTTGGAAAATCAGTCTAAGTTCTGGGGCCGAAAGGTGTGGAATTAGTTGTAGCCTGGTAGTGCAGGGGTGCTTTCTGTTGCCTTGAACCAGGTCTCTGTTACAGCATAAATGTTGATGTTCTCCATTTTAAGGAGTGCCTTGAGCTAGCGCATTTTGAGATTTAGACTTCTAGCCTTGAGCAACATGACCCTCAGATTGCATTTGTTTGTAGCTGTTACGGTGGTAATTTGGTCTTTGGAACATTGCCTAAAAAAGGCACTATAGGGGTAGCAAGAGCCTTGGTCAGTATACGGAAGCCCAGGGGTGACAGATGCAGGCCACCTCTTGCAAAGCATCAAGGTCTGTCAATCATGTCATCCCAGGCAGACAGATACTGGATCCCCTTAGAATGACACCAGAAACTTAGCCAATTATTGAAATCAATCATTTTCTGCTTGGACTGTGGTATCATTCTGGGTGATGGTAGGATGCTGCTCAGGGCTAGGGTCATACCTGCCTGGGCTACATAATCCGAGAGCTCCTCTATGTCTCTTTTCATGTAGTCCAGGGAGGTACATCTCAGGTCATTCACACCTACATGTACAATGATAGAGTCATACTTGTACCTGTTGTTAAGTGACCTGAGTGCATGCGTTATGTGTCGGATCCTGGCAGCTGACAGGCAGTGGACTGTTACTTTGTCCTTATTCAACCTAGTGAGTGGAACGTCAGTGTGCCTCACTATCGAGTCACCTATGACTGTGTTGGGCATGCTGTTTTGCCTTAGGGGCTTTGGTTGAGTAGCACACTGTTTAGCAGAGTTATGTGTCTTGTGATTAGTGTTGTGTTGTAGTGGTCCAGTGCATTTCTGCTTGAAGGTCTCTGCTGCTTGGCTAGATTTTTATTGAGAGCCTCCGTGATGGTGGGTGTATGGTTTGTGTTTTTATGTGAAGGCAGTGCTGGTGTGTATTCCAAAGGGCTATCTTTTCCATGTGGTGTGGTGCAAGTGTTGACCTTCTCCTCTTGACCAGCTATTCCGGTCATGGCTGGAGAGTGCATGGCTTCCAATTTGGATATATAAGTGCATCTCTCACAAGTCTGAGTGTTGGAAGGTAAGAGGAGAGGGTTATGGGTGTACATGAGGCAGTTGCTACATTGCCTCAAGATGCCCAAGTTCACCAGGTTAATAGGAAAAAGCAAAGGAAACTGACCTTTAGACATGCCTGGCAGGGTGGGCATTGATAATAAGTACTAAATCTGTTTCCTTGTAGAACGTTTAGTGGTGGTAGCACTTGTGTGCTACAATAATCGCTACAAGAAGTCTGGTAAAGTGCTAGACTAATAAGCTAGTGTAAGTGCAGGAGAGGAGAGAACTAGTAGAGCTAAGGGAAAAATTGAAGAGCAGGCTCTGGCACCACTCAGAGGCTTTCAAACAGTCCTGGATACAGCAGGTCTGTATCTGGACTAGACTAGTTACAGGAAAGGCGGGAAACAACAGCAAACATGGGCTTTTAAACCGGAAAGTTGAGAGACATAGAAAAACTGTCCACACAGCCAATAAACTACAATGTCTGGGCCAGGAACCACTCCTCCTGTGGTAGATAGGCTACCTAGTACTTACCACTCCCACTGATAAGCTAGAAGGCTTCCCTCCAACACAGAAAGGCTTGGGGGGCTCAGTAGCTTACAAACAGTCATGGATACAGAAAATCTGTATTTTTTTTTAGTAAAGTGGAAAAAGAGAAAGCCGGAACATAAGTTAATTCAAGGTTAAGAATCTAAGTGGTTTGGCCTTCACAAATGTTCTCTCTCTATTAGGTAGAATGAACTAATGACACTAGACTGGAAGGAGTATCCCAGATCAAATATACAGTATGGGCTGGCAACTGCAAAACCACCAAGTATAAGAACAAGACAACAATAGGGAGGGGGTGGGAAACTATTACAGCTACAAGCTGTAGCCACTAAATGAAAGTTTTAAATAGATAAAGGAACAAGGAGACTCCAGAGAATACTTTTAACTGCAAACAAATCAGTTATATGATACCTGACCAGAACACAGAAACCTAAAAAAATCAAAAATGCACAGAAAGGCATGAATAGAGCACTCACAAACAGAAAATACAACTCTCAGTATGAAAAAGCAGTTTACAGTTAAGTAATTCAGTAAGCATGCAATTAGAGTATTGAAACAGTATCTAGCAATGAAAAATATAGTTAAAACAGTATAAAACAGTACATAAATGCAGTGAAACAGTAAAAAAGCTTTATAACAGTGCAAATTGTAGTAGATTAACTGTATAACACAATTATAAGCATTACAGAAGTGCAATTCAATGAAATACGTGTAAGAAATAACTTATCCTGCTCTTGGAACCTTAAGGAATTTCTGCTTAGTCTCAGTAATGAATCACAATCCAAAGCCTGGTAAATACAGTGTATGGCATGTTTAGATCTCTCTAATAGCCATTTTGCACTTCATATCACATGTTCAGACACGCCATTTGATGGTGGGTACTCAGGACTACTTTTAGTATGGATAAAGTCCCACTATTCTGCAAATAACTTGAATTGCTGACTTATAAACCGTGCACCACTGTCAGAAATAACTGTGTGTGGACTACCATGGACTGAGAAATGACATTTCAACTTAGTAATGACAGTACTGGACGTTAGGTTAGGAAGTAGGTCAAGTCTGAACCAATTTGAATAAGGAGTCTATTAACACTAAGTAATGTTGACCATTCTACTCGAAGATGTCTGTGGCTACTGTCAGTCAAGGTAGTTCAGGAATCTGGCTTAACAGAAGTGGTTACTTTTGCAAATGCGGTTTAGTACTATTACAAACAGAGCAAGATAAAAATACTTTCTCGATATCTTTTGACAAACAATGTCAAGATACCACTCCTCTCACCCTTCTTTTGGTAGAGTCAGTTCCTGGGTGGCTATGACGCAAAATCTGGATGTGTTCTTGTTGTAAGATGTTGGAACTATGACTTTAGGACCTTTCAAAATGATACCATCTTCCAGCAAAATCTCATCTCTGTAAGGAAAATAGGGTTGCACTTCTATTGATAAACAAGATTGCTTTGATGGCCATCCAACACTGAAAGTGGTTGAGCTTTTGTAGAATTGGATCTGATGCTGTGTGATCTCTGAGCTCATAAAGTCCTGTGGAAGAAAAATTACACACTTCCATGACTTCAAAATAATGGTTCTTTTTGTCAAGCTCTTCTGTGGTATTTCTGGTCAATCTAGATAAATTATCAGCAAGATAAAGAAGTTTGCCTTTCATATAGACCATTTTGAAGTTGTACTTTTGGAATCTGAGCATCATTCACTACGGTCTTACCTGAGCTGTGTGTACTGGCTTCTTTAAAATAGTAACTAGAGGCGGGGATCAGTCTCTATTTGGATAGGTCAGCCATAAATATAATCATGGAACTTCAAACATGCAAAGACAATTGCCGAGTTCCTTCTCAATTTGACCAAACTGCATCTCAGTTTGGGTAAGAGTTCTCAGTGCATAGGCTACCCTCATGGTCTACCCTCTCTTGAAGAATAACTGCACCCAGGCAGAATTTTTAAGCATCACAGGAAAGAATTACTAGTTTGTGGACATCATAGTATCTTAACGTTGGTGGACTGGCAATTCTCTGTTTCAGGACATCAAATGCTCTTTAGTGTTGTTCCAACCAGGTCCAGGTTACGTGTTTTCATGACAGCTCTCTTAGTGGTGCTGAAAGTTAACTGAAGACTGGGATAAACTTGCCCAAATTTATTTATTTATTTTATTTTATTTTACATTTGTTAACCGGGATAGTCCAAATGGACACAGGTCCATTTTCAGCGGCGGCCCGGTGAGAAAAGCTCCACATGTGGATAGTTACATAAGAGTTAAACAGTAGCAGTTTTATACAGTCACATATAGATACCAGTACAGAATTATAGGATTATATGCATACTTGGAATACATACATACTTAAACTTAACATTGTAGTTTTCTTGTTCGAACTTAGACATTTTTAGTGGTACAAGGCTGAAAAAGGTAGCATGTCATTCAGTAGTACAATACATATGAGAATGAGACTAAGTCTGAAACACTGACTATTTTACAGATAGCCAGGTAGTGAAGAGAGTGGTGAGCTGGTTAGTCAGGGTCGGTACAGGGGCACAGCCAGTGACTTTTTAGGAATTTTTTGAGAGATGTTTTAAATTGGTTAATAGTCTGGTTTGCTGTAAGTTCGGCAGGGAGCCGATTCCAGATTGTTCCAACAGAGTTGCAAAACAATGAGTCACCTGCTGAGTTTTTAGATCTAACAGTTTGTGCCAGTATTTTGTCAGAAGACTGGAGAGTTTTTAGGTTACTGTAAGGGGTAGTTATATTTTTGAGTATGGGTTTGCTTTCGGGCTGATGGAGGACTTTGTGGGCTATTATTAATTGATTATACTGGATTTGAGAGGGAAACTCTAGCCAGCCTAGAGATCGTAGGTTAATACAGTGGTGGGTTCTATATGCTGAGCCTGTGGCAAATCTGGCTATGGTGTTGTAGCAACTATTGAGTTTATTGAGGTCAGATTTACTCAGGTTTGTATAGATTGGGGAGGCATAAAGAAGGGTTGAAAGTAAATGTGTTCAGGCAATAACTGTCCTATCAGTTGGGGTTAGAAATGCCTTAATTCTATTTAGAGATCCTAGCTTTTTGTTGACTGTTTTAATGGTTTTGTTGATGTGAGCGTCAAACATAAGGTTACTGTCAACAATTACACCTAATAGTTTTGTATTACTTTCTGGGGAAATTATTGTGCCATTATTAGATGTTATGGTAAATGATGGGAGTGTAGCTTTCTGGGTGGGGGTGAAGAGTAGTAGTTTTGTTTTATTTGGATTCAATAAAAGACGCCTGTCAGTGAGCCAGTTTTCTACTACATTTAAAGTATTTTGGGTTAAGGTCTGCAGGTCTAATAGGGAGGTGGCAGAACAGATTAGGGTACAGTCATCTGAATATTGAATGCAGGTTACTTTGGGGATGACTGTATGAAGATCATTAATGAAGATGGAAAATAGGAGAGGTCCTAGTATAGACCCTTGAGGAACTCCAAGGGTGACTGGCAGTAGGGAGGAAAGGCTGCCCTTCCATAGCACAGCTTGTTGTCTGCCACTTAGGTAGTACTGAAGCCAGCGTATTGCTAGGCTGTGTATGACAAGAGGCTTTAGTGTTTGAATGAGTAGCTGGTGGTTTACCATATCAAATGCCTTAGATAGGTCAAGAAAGACAGCAGAGGAGGGTGTATTATTATTACGGATTTGATTTACTGTATGAGAGAAGGATAGAAGGGCTGTGGTGGTACTATGGTGGGGTCTAAATCCATGCTGGGAGGGAGCTAGGACATTGTACAAATTGACGTAATGAAGGAGTTGCTTGTGGATACATTTTTCCATAATTTTAGCCAGAGGGGACAGAATGGTGATGGGCCAGTAACTTGATAGATCAGTGGAGTTACCCCCTTTATGGAGAGGAATTACATAGGAAATTTGCCAGATGGAGGGGATATATGCTTCAGAGATGGTTCTGTTAATTAATATTGAGATGGCATACTCTATTGCACTTGCAGCCTTTTGAAGATATTCAGCCAGGACTAAGTCTGCTGAAAGGGTGGCGGGTTTCAGTTTCTTGATTAAGGATCGGATAAATGCTGCTGGTACAGGTTGAAAGTTAAAGGATGGGTGGGGTATTGGATATGGGGTTAATAGGGTCTAGGTTGTTGGGGCCTAGTTGTTTGGCAAGAGATTATATAGTTTCTGTAAAGAAGGTGTTGGCAATATTTTCTGGAGGTTTTTGGAGGATAAACGCAGGGGTAGGGGTAGTAGTATTACCTGGATGGAGAAGATTGTTTAAGCTGGACCTAAATTTTTGTGGTCGATTTTGATGTTTATGTTGCAGGTTACAGTAATAGTCTTTTTTGTCTAACATTATAGACTTCTTAGTATCATTTCTTAGCTGTTAATATACTAGTTGATCCTTAGGGTTTTTATTGGTTTTCCAAGACTACCAGGCTTTATTTCTATTCATGATTTTTTGTCTAGTTTCTTTGGACAGCCACCGTGCTACTTTTTTCTTTGTTCTGATGGTCCAGGTGGGTGCATGATTGTTAAGGATTGTAAGAAATGTGGAGTTAAAATGTGATACTGCCTCGTCTAGTGGGAGTAGTTTTAGTCTATTCCAGTTACATGCTTGAAGTTCTAATTGGAATTTGGTTTGAATGAAGCTCTTATTGTTCCTGATAGTTCTGAAGCTTGATATTTGAGGGATATCATTTTTTTCTCTGAGTATATATGTTAGGAGGTGATCACTTATTTCCTCAGGTTGGGTGCCTGCCTTATACATTTGGGGAGGGTTATTAATGAGAATCCGGTCTAGTATGCTTTCTTTGTTATTGGGCTTACTAGTTCTGGTGGTGGAGGTTATGACTTGGGAGAAACCATATAGAGTTATGTGGGTAGTTGGGAAGTCTGAGGAGCAGGTGTTCCAGTCTATATAAAGTCACCTAAAACAATATTGTTTTGTGGGGAGTTTATGGACAGCCACTGTAGAATGTCTTCAATGATATTGGTGTTGTTGCCAGGTGGGATATAAATGCAGCCAATGTTTATAGATTTATGCTGGTTAATTTCTAGTTTTGTAAAGAGTATTTCAGCTTTATCAGTTTGAGGAACTTGTGGAGAGTTGGAAATAGTTACATTAATTGAAGATTTATATAAGACAGCTATCCATACCAAGAAAACATTGTAAGGCTTGGACATTGTCTGGAGCTGGCATCTCAAGATTGGCTGTTTGTTTGGAAGGATTTGATTATAAGCCTGAACTGGTAAATGAATGGTCAACATAAGTAACTTCTCAAAGCCTGAATTTACATTTCTGAGGATTGAGCTTAAGATTCACTTCACATGCTCTTTCCAGAACTTTTCTGAGGTTTCTGTCATGCTCTGCTTCTCCATTGCCTCTTTCTAGAATATCATCTAATATAATAGCACAGGGAAAGCCAGAAAAAAAATTGCTCCATTGCATGCTGAAAGCCTTCACTGACAGAATTTATTCCAAATGGCATTCTGAGAAATCTGTATCTAGCAAATGGTTTACTGAATGTAATCAGTAGTGAATATTTTTGATCCAGCATTATTTGCCAAAATGAACTCTTTGCATCCAAGACGGAAAAAAATGGCATTTGGCATGAGGGCAGCAACTTCCTTGACTGTACGCATAGGATGGTGAGGTCATTGTAATACTTTGTTCAAATCTCTTGGATCAATACATATTCTGATATCATCTGAGCTTTTCTTGTGAGCAATCACCATGAAAGATGCCCATTCTGTGTACTTTTTTAAACTAAAAAACAAAAAAAAAACAAAAAAATATCCTTGTTTTCCCACCTTTCCCGACTAGTTTAGACCAGTATACAGGCTTTGCTGTATTCTGGACTGAGGTGTAGTTCCTGTGTTGTCCATTGCCTTACTTGGATAGAAGGAAGTTTCTTTGCTCACCAGTGGGAGTGGGGAGCCTTGAGCAGCCTATCTGTCCCTGAAGGAGTGACCTCAGCACAAGAGCTTGTAGTAATTGGTCGTTTTGGACCATTTCCAGCTCTTTTGAAGTTCCCTGTTTAAAATCCGCATTTGCACGGCTTTGCGCGATTGTGGGCATAGCGCAGCGCTGGTTAAACAGGCTTAAACTATTCCTGGCTCCGCCAAGTCTGCACTTCAACTTTTCCCTTAAGAAAGCTCTACTTTCAACAAAGTCAGTCTATTTGCTTTATCATAAGACAAGCACTTGCTCCTAAAACCTTTCTTTTAAGTGAAGCACCCTTAAACTAACGTAAGCACTACATTCCACCTACAACCTGTGCTAATACCCACTTCCCTTCAAAGTCCTCTCTCTGACCCAGTTACACATCACCCCCTTATACTATTCTGGCATGTCGAGTGGTATATTACTGACGTCCTCTCGAGTTCAGCTGGTTAATCTGGGAATCCTGAGACAATGTTACAATTGTCTCATGTACACAGACAACCCTCTCCTCCTCCCAACAAACACAAACACATGTGAGAGATGCAACTATATAGCCAAACTGGAGGCTGAACTCTCTCAACACAGGACTAGCAAGACTAGACAGGAGGAGAAGGTAACCACACACACAACAAACCCAGTCTCACATAAACCAACCACAACTACAAACCAAGCACATAGTAACACAAAGACATACTCAGAGGCTCTAATAAAAAACTTACCGAAACAACAGAGGCTCCTAAAGCAGACATCCAAGAAAACACCACCTCAAAACTCTGCACAAGCAACACATAGTACACAAAGTCAGTGTGCCAATCACAGCCCTTAAGGTGAAACACCATGCCTGATACACTAGTAATAGGTGACTCTATAGTCAGACACACTGACGTCCCGCTTACCAGGCTGAACAAGGAGAGGGTAACGGTGAGCTGCCTGTCAGGAGCTAGGATCCGCCACATAACACAAGCACTCAGGTCACTCCAAAGCAAGTACAAATATGACTCCATCATTGTCCATGCCGGTGTGAATGACCGGAGACATACCTCCTTGGACTACATGAAAAGAGACATAGAGGAGCTCTCTGATTAAGTAGCCCAGGCCGGTATGACCCTGACCCTGAGCAGCATCTTGCCCTCACCAAGAATGATGCCACAATACAAAGACAAGATGATCAGCTTTAATAATTGGCTCAATTACTGGTGTCATTCTAGGGGGATCCAATGTCCGTCTGCTTGGGATGACATGCTGGACAAGCCACGCTACTTCGCAAGGGACGGCTTGCACCTGTCACCACTGGGCTTCCGGATATTGGCTAAGGCTCTTGCCACCCCCATAGTGCCTTTTTTAGGCAAGGCTCAAAAGACAAACCCACCACCTTAGAAAACAATAAAGGAAAAAAACTAAGGGTAATGCTGCTCAACGCCAGAAGTCTAAATCTCAAGATGCAGGCTCTCGAAGCACTCCTCAGTATGGAGAGCATCGATGTCTGTGCAGTAACTGAAACCTGGTTCAAGGCTCCTGAGAGTACCCCAGCACTACCAGGTTATACCTCGTATCATGCATTTCGGCCCCAAAACCTGGGCCGAACCACAAAAGGAGGGGGAGTGTCCATATTCATTAAAGACACCCACACCTCCAGGTTAGTGGCAACGCACGAAGCATCGGAGATCATCCATGTGCAACTAGCCGAAGGCAAAACTGCTATACAACTTGTAGCATGCTACAGACCACCCTCGCAATCTCAGGAACTCCATTCAGCCTTCCTGAAGACACTGGAGGATATGAATGTCTCACCAAATACCATCATATTGGGAGACTTCAACTACCCAAACATAGACTGGGTGCATTACTCAAGCCCCAACACCCTAGCCCAAAGGTTCCTGGAATTCATCAACTCAAATGTGATGTAACAACTAGTCACCTCCCCCACAAGGGGAAATAATATACTGATCATCACAAACATGGGGACAAAATGCTCAACACCGGAAGTATACCCCTCACTAGTGAGATCAGACCATAAACTAATAACCCTAGATATTCATATCCCACCTCCACCCCCAGCACAAAAGACCACAGTGAGAAACTTCTCAAAAGCCGACTTTACACTCCTTAGGACTGAAATGGTATCATTCAAGCCCCCTGGGCCAGTGGAAACCACATCCCACACTGCTGAATCCTTCACAAATGCTTTCTACGGGCATCTCCAAGAATGCATGCATCATGCAATCCCAAATAAAACCAAGGCCCTTTCCACCAAAGGCAGGCATCCTATCTGGTGGACCCCAGCCATAAACAAACTTTATAACAAGAGAAGGAAGCTACTGCAAGACAGAGCAAAATCCCATAAAGGGAAGGCATCCCTGATCAGCACTAGCAAAAAACTACGTTCGCTAATAAAATCATCAAAGGCCAACTTCGAGAGAAAAATCGCTAAGGACACTAAAGATAATCACAAGGCCTTCTTCAGTTATGTTAGAAACCTGGGCGGAAACCCTCAGATATGCGCAGAGTTAGTTCATAACGGCAAAATATACACTGAACCCACAGATATTGCCAACATACTGGCAGACAGGTTCAGTGTAAATTTCTCCCTCTCCCCCAAAAGACGAAATAAATATCTCAGCTGAATGCAACCTCCCTGAAATCTCAGATGTCCAGGTGAGAGCTGCCCTCAGCAAAGCTAAAAATACAGCATCCATGGGACATGACGGTGTCCTGGGTTGTGTGCTATGTGAACTCCTAGAGGAGCTAAACCCGCACATAAGAACGCTGTTTAATCTTAGCCTTGCTACAGGATATGTCCCTGAACACTGGCATACAGCTACAGTGGTCCCACTCCACAAAGGTGGCACCTCTACAGATCCTGGAAACTACCGCCCCATAAGCTTGACCAGCCTGTTCTGCAAAGCTATGGAAAGGATCATTATGGAACTCATAAACAAAGACATCGGGGACCTACAGACAACTGACCCTACCCAATTCAGCTTTGTAAAAGGCAGATCCTGTCTTTTAAACCTGGTGGACTTTTTTGAACAGTCACTAGAGCCATCGATGAAGGCAAAGCAGTTCATACAGCCCACCTGGATTTGGCAAAAGCCTTCGACACAATACCCCACTTAGGCATCATAGACAAGCTCAACAGCTTAAATGTAAACGCGTTTGTCACAAGATGGGTTGCAAACTGGCTAAAGGACAGAACCCACAAAGTCAGAATAGCAGGAGCTATGTCAGACTGTAAGCCAGTCACAAGTGGAGTCCCACAGGGCTCTGTCTTGGGACCCCTCTTGTTCAGCATTTATTTCTCAGATGTGCAGGCAAACATAGGGGGGTTGTGGCTGACAAAGTTCGCAGATGACTGCAAACTAGGCGCCATAGTCGACACACCAGCTGACACATGCATCCTCCAGAAGGGCCTCACAGAAACAGACAACTGGTGCCAGAGTCATGGCCTTAAACTAAATGCCAAAAAATGTATAGTCATCCCCTTTGGAAAAAACAAAGTACCCACAAATTACCACATAGGTGGTAATCCACTAAGTACGGAAAAAGTAATCAGAGACCTGGGGACCCAAGTTGACAGTGACCTCTCATTTGACACCCACATCGCCAAAGTGGTTAGAAAGACCTTCTACCTTGCCCACCTTATCATGAAGGGATTCACATCCAGATCAAAGGATGTCATTGTACCCTTATATTCCTCCCTTATCAGGCCTATGATTGAGTACAATGCCCCATTTGGTATGTACCTCACCCGGCACCTGCAGCAGCTGGAGAGACCCCAAAAGTACCTTACCAAGAGGATCAAGGGTCTCCAGTATATGTCATATGCTGCCAGACTGAAAAAGCTCCAGCTCTATTCAGTAGCATACCACCTGCTCAGAGGTGATCTGGGACTTACGTACAAAGCCATGTCCAATTCAGAATTAATGGACATGCTCCACCTCAAAAAATCCAAATCCATCAGAGCCACGAGAGCTAAAGATCTAAACCTCAGCACAAATATGAATAGGACATGCTGGAGGGACAGATTCATAATCCAGAGGCTTCCCGCACTCTGGAACAGGATACCTGTCCATGTTAGGCAGAGCCCCTCACTGACTCTCTTCAAGAGAAATCTGGACGAATGGATGGGTGATCGTAGGTTTACCCCAGGGGTCATCTCTGTGTCATTGCTAGATAGAGGCACAGTAAACTAAATTTAATTTAAATTGTACACTTTGGTATCATTACATGGGGTGGCGAAAGCCACATACACTTTGGCTAGGCTTATAAATGCCCTAGGGCAGATAGCCTAGTACTATACTATGAAACTATGAAACTATTCAGTTGGTTCTTTTACTGGACAAATCACTCCTCAATGCATCACTTTGTCTAACTGAGCTTTGACTCGCTTCTGCATAACTACTGGAACTTTCTTTCATGGTCTGACTACTGTGCTGACCTCTGGGTCTAACTTCATGGAGTACACAACTGGGAGTTTGCCTAATTTGTCTTCAAAAATATCAGCATACTCTGAAAAAAATAGTGTCAATGAAATCTGAGCTCAGACATGTGCGTATATGATGGATTTCTTTGGCAAAGGAAAGCAGTTTCATTTTCAAACTGTCTTGAGGCCTAATAATGACTCTTCTGGTCTTTTGACTATGTAAAATGCAAGTCATAGCTGTTTGCAGCACAGTAACATGAAAGCATTATTGAGCCTTTGGTTTGAATCTCTTCACCTCCATAAGCAACAAGCTTGGCACATTTTGCCAAATTAAGCTGTTGTCCAGCTCTTACTCTAGCAAATGTTTCTGCTGGCATAACACCGCACTTTGAACCAATATCTACTTAGAGCGCAGTGGGATTCCCATTAATCAGAACAGTACAAAACACTTCATTTTTTGCCAACAAATCTACTGCATTGACCTTTTCACCAAGCACAGATAATCTACATAAAAAGTAAGGTCGCAGTTTTCTTCTTGATCAACTTGCTTCTTTGAATAACTTTTCTTAACAAAAGAAGGAGTCTTGTTTGATTTACAGAGCTTTTGAAAATTGTTCCATTTCTTACACTTGTGGCATTCTTGACCAAAAGCTAAGCACTTTTTTCATTTGGGCTTATGATTTGTACCACAGTTATGACAGTTGACTATTAAGCCTGCCTCAGGTTTTGCTGAGTCACCCCTTTGCTTAACTGCATTTGCTCTAGGTCTTACTGAAGCTGTTCTGGGTCTTGTGTGAACTCTAGCAGTGCTTGCCACATGTTTGGTCCTACTTCTGTTAACCACGTGCTGCATGCTGTCTGAAGTTTGCACTAGAAGGTGCTGGAAGCACTTGTAAGCATATTGGTGTGCCTGTCTGTAAGCTCATATATTTGACAAATCTCTATGGTTTTGCTCAACATTAAATCACTGTCTCAAAGCAAAATCTTTCTCACTGCATCATTAATAACACCACAAGCAAGCTTGTCCTTTAGCAACTCATCTCTTAAATCACCAAATCTGCATGTTATTTCCCAAATCAGTTATATATGCTGCAAAGGTTTATCCAGGCTTCTGATCTCTTGTGTAAAACAAGTGTCTTTCCAATGTAACATTCGTTTGGGGGTTACATGTTTCTCTAAATTTATGTTTTAAGCACTCGGGATCTTCCCTTGATTTTGCTTGTACCACAATATGGTGGTCTTCCCCCCCCCTGCATATATAGTGGGTGCATACACACACAAAAAAAATGCTATGTTTCAATGGCTTCTGAGCCAGCTAAATTAAGCAGAATAAATGCCCTTGTACATGCATCTTTGTCAGAAAAAGCAGCCTGTATGAAAATATCATATTCCGGCTCAAACACTCTCCAATTTTCTGCAATACTGGTATCAAACACAAGTGGTGCAGGTCTGCAAAATGCCTCTGCCATGCCCAAGTAGTTTCAAAACACACACATATGCCAGAAATTCTTAGTAATGCTCAACTGCAGAATAAACTCTTCGAAATGATTGTACTTTGACTGTACCTTGCAAAATAACTGTACTGTAATAAAGCAAACACTGCAAACACTTTGCACACTTCTTTGATAACTTGAATAACTAGTTATACTTCGAATAGCTTTAGTTAATGTGAAATAGTAGCTCATATTGAAAAACATGGTTGTTGCTAAAAAGTGCAGTCATTTTGCCTTATTCGTGCTTATTATGTGAATCAGTAATTACTCTGAGCATTTTCATATGTTTTTTGAACATTTTTATCAATATCATAGTTTCATTATTGAATGTAAATAGGCATATGTATGGAATTTTTCATCTCCATACAATGTTGCTAAACTTTCATTTTATAGCTTAACATATCTTTGCTTGTGTATCTGTAATTACTCAATCTACAGGAAAAGTTATTTTTACTTGTAGGATCATAGCTCCTACAACAGTCATGAATGATATCTATTTTCAATACTACTGGACTATTCACATCATACTATGTTTTTAAGAATTCTTTTATTAAATTTAACATATTTACAATTATAAACAGAAATGAAGAAATTCAACATCACATAGTATTATAGAATGTTAGGAATGCATTGAATCATGAAGGTAATCTGACACAATTAACACTTTAACAGTCTTGGTATTTCAATAGAAACATTTAAAGTCTATCCCAACTGCGAAAAGTCTTAATATGATTTATAAACCTTGTTCTGATCTCTTCTTTTTTTTGATTTTTTTATAATATTGCTGTCAAATTTAAAAATTCTTATAGGAACTGAATTTGATTTCCAATTTTTTTGTAATAATTTTTTTAGCAACTGCCAGGAGGCTCCATAGCAGTTTTTTTTTTTTGTTTGCTTTTACAGATAAAGGGAGTGGAATATTCATTCTTAGCATTGATCTAATTAAAGAACAATTATCAGACCATAATCCCTTAAAAACATACTTATCTCTTCCTAATATACATTTAATTGTTCACATTCCATAACGTGTATCCAATCAGCTTTTATTTTATTTAATAACATTTGTTTTACCAAGAAAGTTTGACTGGGATAGAGCCCATTTACATATTTACTACATCTCCAGCAGACTGAAGAACTCATTTTACTAAACACAGAGATTTCATAGGGAGTAACAAACGTTCTATGTATATATTTCCACATAAAACTTTTCAGTGCAAACTTGAAAAGGTTTGACTAACTGATTTAAGTAACAAAGTTTTATTCTTACCATCTATTGAGTCACTCAACCCACTACTATCTAAACAGTTCCAGAAGTCTGCATCAAAATGATTACTATTCATAATTAAGTTACATAACTTAGGCTTCCTTTGTAGATCAATTTACCCTCAATGATAGCATTCATATAGTGTCCAGTTCCTCTTCACTCATATTATCGACAAATTAATTTAATTTCTTAATTATGTATAATAACTGGTTAACAAATTCATCCAACTTATAATCTTTCATTAAATATTATGGAGACCTAGCTTTTCCTTTTTCAAAGCAAGCAATCAGACGATAATAGTAACCCGTTCCTTTTTAGCATGCTCTGAGTTTCCTTAAATGCAGAGGTGTGTTAATGGGAAAGCAGAAAATTTCCATTTTGATATTAGTGGAGTTTTAAAAAACATGTTTCTTAACTGTTTTAAAAACTGATTTCATATATGAAGTCTAAAGACTGAAATTAATTTCCTTCTAAGGTAAATTTTTATCAACCAGATGAAAGGACTATTACATATTTCTAGTTTATCATATTTGATAGACTTATAAGAATTTAGTACAATCTGCTCCTGCATGGTTATCCATTGAGTAGAGTAAGTTGAGTCTATCCAGAGTATAACAGAGCTAAAATTTGCAACAACTGAATAAGTTTCTACACCTGAGAAGCTAATACCACCATACTTCCATAATCTTATATGATTTCTATAAGCACTTCTCTGCTTTTTAGGCTACAACAAGAATGAGGTTAACATTTTTTCCATTTTCTTTAAAAGTTTTTTAATCAGATATTGAATGCGCGGTTGTGGTGCTGCGGTAGCGTTGTCGCCTCACAGTTAGACGTTGCCCGTTCGATTCTCAGTTAGAGCGTCTTCTGTGTGGCGATATGCATAAATGGGTGTTCCTTCGTTGAAGGTTGTGCATTATGCCCTGCAAGCTAGCACGTAAAAATCTACTGCCAATCATTAGCGGACCGGAGTTCCGCTGTGTCGTCCCCTAACCGGGAAAAGCCGAAAGACACAAACAAACATTAAAGCTATTGAATGCAATATATATATATAATACTGAATAATGTAATCATTTTAATAAGTACTAACCTATCTTCTAAAATAAAAAAAAACATTCATTACATTTGTAATAAGAAGTAAAACGTCTTCAACTATTTTTTTACATTATTAATAATCTTACTCATATCTTGAGAGATTTTTTTTCCTCAAAATTTTAGTTATTTACCTTCCCAATTATATTTATCTTTAAACTTGCCAGTAATTTATTTAACAATAAATTTTCAGTTTTATTACTACATTTCAGCAGTGATACTTCTTGAAACATTTCAATTTCCTCATCTATTTCATCAAATGAATAATTCAAATCTCCTACAGTTAGTAAAATACCATCTGCAAAAAACTGCATTTTAGATTGACAATCCTTGTTAATTGATAATCCATCACTTTTCTTAATGCAAATATTACAGGGGACAAGGGACATCCTTGTTTTGTGTCTTTGTTTAAACTGAATCCTTGATAAATGTAATTTCCAATTTTAACATATGCTTTGTAGTCTCTACACAGTTTTTTTTAATATTCCAATAAATTGTTCTGGAAATGCAAACACTTCTAAAGTTTTAACAAGTAGTTCCAATCTACAGAACCAAAAGCTCTCTCGATATCTAAGCTAATAAGGGCCAATTTCTTATTCATTCCTTTTGTTAAATGTTCAGGAAACTAGTTATTGAAGTAGCAACATTAAAATACTATGACATGTCACATCACAGTATTTTAATGATATGTCACATCACAATATTTTAATGATATGTCACATCACAGTACTTTAATGATATGTCACATCACAGTACTTTAATGATATGTCACATCACAGTATTTTAATATGTCACATCACAGTACTTTAATGATATGTCACATCACAGTACTTTAATGATATGTTACATCACAGTATTTTAATGATATGTCACATCACAGTACTTTAATGATATGTCACATCACAGTATTTTAATGATATGTCACATCACAGTACTTTAATGATATGTCACATCACAGTATTTTAATATGTCACATCACAGTACTTTAATGATATGTCACATCACAGTATTTTAATATGTCACATCACAGTACTTTAATGATATGTCACATCACAGTATTTTAATGATATGTCACATCACAGTACTTTAATGATATGTCACATCACAGTACTTTAATGATATGTCACATCACAGTATTTTAATATGTCACATCACAGTACTTTAATGATATGTCACATCACAGTATTTTAATGATATGTCACATCACAGTACTTTAATGATATGTCACATCACAGTACTTTAATGATATATCAAATCACAGTACTTTAATGATATATCAAATCACAGTATTTTAATGATATGTCACATCACAGTATTTTAATGATATGTCACATCACAGTACTTTAATGATATGTCACATCACAGTACTTTAATGATATGTCACATCACAGTATTTTAATATGTCACATCACAGTATTTTAATGTTATGTCACATCACAGTATTCTAATGATATGTCACATCACAGTACTTTAATGATATGTCACATCACAGTATTTTAATGTTATGTCACATCACAGTATTTTAATGATATGTCACATCACAGTACTTTAATGATATGTCACATCACAGTATTTTAATGTTATGTCACATCACAGTATTTTAATATGTCACATCACAGTACTTTAATGATATGTCACATCACAGTATTTTAATGATATGTCACATCACAGTACTTTAATGATATGTCACATCACAGTATTTTAATGTTGTGTCACATCACAGTACTTTAATGATATGTCACATCACAGTATTTTAATGATATGCCACATCACAGTACTTTAATGATATGTCACATCACAGTATTTTAATGTTATGTCACATCACTGTACTTTAATATGTCACATCACAGTACTTTAATGATATGTCACATCCACATCACAGTACTTTAATGATATGTCACATCACATTTTAATGATGTCACATCACAGTACTTTAATGATATGTCACATCACAGTATTTTAATGATGTGTCACATCACAGTACTTTAATGATATGTCACATCACAGTATTTTAATATGTCACATCACAGTATTTTAATATGTCACATCACAGTATTTTAATGTTATGTCACATCACAGTATTTTAATGATATGTCACATTACAGTATTTTAATGATATGTCACATCACAGTACTTTAATGTTATGTCACATCACAGTACTTTAATGATATGTCACATCACAGTACTTTAATGCTGCTGCTTCAATAGCAGGTTCCTGAGCATTACAAAACTGTACATTAGTTCATAGTTCCTTTCCCAGGCTACATCTCACTATAAATCATTTCTTATAAACTTATTTATTTTATTTTATTTATTTTACATTTGTTGACTGGGGTAGTCTAACTGGATATATGTCCATTTTCAGTAGAGGCCCGGGGAGAAAAGCTCCAAAAGGTACAATAGTGTCATGACTTACAATATATGCAATAGTAGGAAGTTACATTAAATACATTTAGAACAGGTATAAAATGTGGACAGAGTTGGCTAGAGAAAAGAAAAAAAAAAACTTAAGATGACATATACAAAAGACAAATAAGCAAGATTTGTTAATTTTACATCAGATGGCAGGTTACAGGTATACAAACATATGCTTACTTACAGTAAGGTAGAGGATGAAAACTTTTAGAGTAAGTAACAGCATGATCGA
Organism: Protopterus annectens; assembly: GCF_019279795.1. Lineage (NCBI taxonomy): Eukaryota > Metazoa > Chordata > Ceratodontiformes > Protopteridae > Protopterus > Protopterus annectens. Next base: position 1,844,972,806 of record NC_056732.1, on the reverse strand, counting down.
GTTGAGAAGAACTCTACTTTAGTATACAGGTAGAGTAGAAATAAAAGGAGTAGGAGATAGGGGAAAAAAGTTAGATGTTAGTCAGGGTTAGAGCAGGGACATAGCCAGTGTGTTTTGAGGTGCGAATGGGATGTTAGTCAGGGTTAGAGCAGGGACATAGCCAGTGTGTTTTGAGGTGCGAATGGGATGTTAGTCAGGGTTAGAGCAGGGACATAGCCAGTGTGTTTTGAGGTGCGAATGGGATGTTAGTCAGTGTTAGAGCAGGGACATAGCCAGTGTGTTTTGAGGTGTTCCTTAGGATATTTAACAGTGCGGAAGAAAGAGAAGAGAGTTCATTAGCTGGTTCCAGGTTTTTCCCACGGTGTTTGAGAATAACGCGTCTCCAGCCTTGTAGTTAGATTTGGTAGTGGAAACTAGAACCTTATTAGATGAGCATAGTGTTGCCAAGTTTTTGTATGGAGTAATCAGGTTGGTGAGGATCGGAGTATTCATAGGGTGGTAGAGAATCTTTTGGGTGATAGTAATTGTTGATATAGAAGCTGGTTTTGTAGTTCGAACCATCCCAGCTGTTTAAGGTTGTGACTGTGATGGGTTCTAAAAGGGGAGCCTGTGGCGAATCTGGCAGTGTTATTATAGCTGGTTGCAAGTTTGCTCAGGTTACTTTTAGATAGATTGGTATAAATGGCATAAATGGCAGAGGCATAAACCAGGGTAGAGATAAGGTGGGTCTGGGCAATGGTAGTTCTGGCCAATGGTGTGAGAAAGGTTTTGATTCTATAAAGGGAGCCTAGTTTTCTGTTGACTGATTTTATAGTAGCATTAATATGATCATCATAGTTAAGGTGTTGGTCTATTGTAATTCCTAGGAGATGGATTGCAGAGTCAGGGGATATGGTAGTTCCATTATTCGAGGTTACTGTGAAGTGACATTGTGGAGACTTTTGGGTAGGAGTAAAAAGCAATAGTTTTATTTTTTGGGGGTTCAGGTGGAGGCAATGTTGCATAAACCAATTTTCAACATTATTAAATACTATTTGGGTGAGGGACTGGAGTGAGGAAATGGAATTAGCAGCACAGATTAAGGTAGAATAATCTGCATATTGTATGCAGGTGGCTTGTGGAATGTTAGCTTTGAGATCATTGATAAAGACAGAAAAGAGAAGGGGACCTAATATTGAGCCTTGGGGCACTCTAATGTTTACAGGGAGGGGTGTTGATAAGTTGTTATCCCAGAGAACAGCTTGTTGTCCGTTATCTAAATAGGATTTAAACCAGAGTATTGCATGTGGGTCAAGCTCATGGGTTGTTAGTGTATCAATAAGTAGGTGATGGTTAACCATGTCAAAGGCTTTTGACAGGTCAATAAATAGTGTTGAGAAAAGAGAGTTATTATTGCTATTTTTGTTTATACAGTCAGAAAAGGATAGCAAGGCAGTGGTTGTACTGTGGTAAGGCCTAAAACCACGCTGACAGTTAGCAAGTAAGTTATTAGAAAGAAGGTGGAAAAGTAACTGACGGTGGATACATTTTTCCATTATTTTTGCTATTGGGGAGAGTAAGGCTATTGATCGAAAGTTAGAAAGTTCAGTAGAAAAGCCACCCTTATGCAGAGGGATGATGTGTGAGATTTTCCAGATAGAGGGAATTGTTCCTTCTATAATTGTTCTGTTTATAAGGATGGATATGGGATAGGCAATGGCTTTAGATGCTATTTGTAGATATTCAGCTGATAGACGGTCAGCTGAGGGGGTGCATGGTTTGAGTTTTTGAAGGAGAGAGCAGATGAGGGATGTAGGTACAGGTTGTAGATGAAAGGAAGGAGTTGTGCTATTTATGTTGTCTGATAGGCTAGTGCTAACAATGGGTAGTGTATTAGCTAGATTTTGAATTGCTTCGGTGAAATAGTTGTTGAAGGCATCAGCAATTTGCTTAGAGTTTTTCTGGGTAGTACCTGACGGGGTGGGTGTTTTAGAGTGCCCTGGCTGAAGCAATTTGTTAATGCCTGACCAGAACTTTTGCGGTTTATGCTGGTGCATTTGTTGTAGGTGATGGTTGAAGTTCTTTTTGTCAAGCAGAATTTCCTTTTTGGTAGAGTTTCTTAACTGTTTAAAGTAAAGATGGTCTGCTGGGTTTTTTGAAGCTCTCCATTTGGCCCATATTTTATTATGTAGGAGGATCTTTTGCCTAGTTTCTTTAGTGAGCTATGGAGCAACTTTGGTCCTCATACGGGCAGTGTGCGAGGGGGCATGGTAATCAGGGATTTGTAGGAATTTTGTATTGAAGTAAGATACAGCTTCATCCAGTTGAAGATGACATGGAGGTGACCAGTCATGTGTCTTAAGTTCATTTTGGAAGGTCTCTGGATTAAAGTGTTTTTTAGAGCGTGAGGTTTTGAAAATATTTGAATTGGGGTTATGAAGTTTTTGTTTAATTATGTAGGAGAGTGGTCACTAATATCATCTGGAAGGCTACCTGGTTGTAAGTATTGGGGCGACTATTTATAAGTATCCAGTCTAGTATTTTTTCTTTACTGCTTGGTTTGTGGATTCTAGTGGAGGTGGTTATAATTTGGGAAAAAACGTAAAGATTTATGTGGGTGGTAGGATTAGGGGAGATGCAGGAAGCCCAGTCTATATTGAAGTCACTTAGCACTATGGTTTCCCGAGGTAGGTGAGTGGATAGGCAACTGAGGATACTTGCAAGAGTATTAGTATTATTTCCAGGGGGAAGGTAGGAGCAAATTATATAGATAGATTTACAGTTGTTGATTTGAGGTTTGACAGTAAGGATTTCTGAATTAGTATTTGAGGGTAGGTATGTATTTATCTCAGACAAAAGAGGTACACACACTGCACAATATTTTAATTATTTATGCTTTGCATACTGTGCAGGTGGACTGATCCCAACTACCCTTTTCAGCAATGACTAGAGAGGCAAGGCACAAAAAGAGACAAGATAAATAAAACCACCGCAGCAGATGATGAATGCTCTGGTTGTAATATTTTAAAGTAGGTAAGAACTGGTTTCACATAAGTTGAAATTGTACACATAGCAAAGTGAAGATAGCAAAATTTCACTGAGGTATGTAAAATACCTTTATAAAAGTTGGTATCTTATTCATAACAATTTCAAATTTAGCTACATTCAGAGAAACAGGCAGCAATAAGACAGAAAAATCCATGTGAAACAGTATCACATTCATGTTCTAAAGTACAATGATAGATATTTCACAGTTAACGACCTAAATAAGATACTCATATTTATGAAGTGGAAGTAATCACTCGAGATATGATTCAATGGAGTACTGGAATAGAAAATTAAATTATTTACAATCACCTGGCTACCAAAGACGCTAGAAAATAATGTAGTACTGAAGGTTTTTTTCTTTTATCCCCCACAACCTTTTCCCAGCCCCCCAAGTGAGTATTCCACTGTAGACTATTTACAAACCTCCTCAAAAGGAGGGGAAATCCATAGGCGTTACATACTAGGTGGGACAAACAATATTTCTGTTTGTGAAATCACGTGTAGTAAGGGGGTGGGGGGACTGGTCCTTTATATACATATATATATATATATATATATATATATATATATATATATATATATATATATACACACAGCATGAACATTTGGATGTGCTTTTTAGGCATTCTGTTAGTTTATTCTGAAATTACTTGTAAACTGTAATCTGTCTGACTTGTATCGGGAAAAGATTCCTGTTAGTTGGCATGTTGGACTGAAATTCTTCTCACTGGTGACTTGTCCAAATGGTAGACAAGTTAATGTTAGGGTGCCACTGTTCTGATTTCTGAGACAGTCTGGGGAACATACAATCCAGAGTCTGCTTTTTAGTGATGGGCAGATGATATAATTTAAGATTTTAAGGGTAAGGAAGAATATAAGAAAAGTAGATCTTGCTGTGACTGGTAACCAGGGAGCATTTTGTACTGTAAGACAGTGATACTCTCTCTTAACTGTGGTGAAAGGCTCTTGAATCTGCATATGATATTTACTGATAATTGAATTCCAGTTGTTTTATTAGGTAGATTGTAGGGTGGTAATCAGAAGGTCACATTCATGCCTTGGGATGAATACATTCTTAGTAAGTTTTCTTTTGGTCTCTTTGTTAAATTGCAGATTTCACAGAAATCTGTGTAATGCCTGCTCGTCTTCTGGATTTGCCATTTTGTACAATATCAGTCTTCAGACCACTTTATGTCTGAATATGACCCATATATTTCAAACTTACCACACTTATTTTGCATTTTCTAACATTTTACTAGAAATTATGGTGCCTTATTTTATTTCAGCCACTTTGTGCATTTCTTGCCACACTCTTTTTTATCCAACTATATACATTTACAGATCATCAGCTGTGGTTAATATACCTTTAAGGACTTCAGTTCCTTGTACAATTGTTTGGTATGCTTCTGATACTGATGAAATACCAAAGAGATGTAGAAGAAATCATTCCCTTCCTAATGGAGAATGAATTACACAGAAGTTGAACATCTTATTTGAATTAGCTTTGACAGAAACCTTGGTTTACATCTAGTCCTAAAAATGACTAGGCATGTGGCACTGTTGAGATAATGTAAACAATGTTCTCTTTTAACAAATGTACTCAGACCTTGTGAAATCAGTAAAAATGCAAATCATATTTTGTTTTGCAACAGTAACCACAATACTCACCATTGTTAACTTGATTTTTATTATTTATCAAAAGTATATAAACAAACTGTTCTTTCATGTCATCAAGCAACCAACCATCAACAGTACAATAACTGATACAGCTAGTTAATTAAAGGACATACTGTTGAGGATTAAGTTATAGATTTCAGTACAATCAGGGTAGCGGTTGCCATAAGTCAGCACTAAGTGTTGTGAAAACAAAACAACTATGCAGCTTCTTAAAATGTACTTCCCAGTGAATTCTACACCCACCTACAAAATAACTGCTGCCAAGAAATAGCCAAAGACACAGCCAGCACTAAAAAGGATTCTTGTGCCCTTGTAAAGAATAAATGGCAAATTACTTTTAGGATTTCAAGAATTCCCAAACTTTTCTGTAATTGCTGCTATTTTTTCCTCTTCTTCATTAAAAGTGAAAGATAAATACCTTCAAGGTTTCTTCCGCTGTGAAATTCAGAAATCTGGCTCATTGCATGTTTTCAGAGTTCTCTGTTATTTTGTTCGCCATAAGGAATAAATCAAATTTCTGTTTCCAAACTTCCAGTTTTCTGATAAGTTGCAAGATTATCTTAACTGTTCAATGAACTTCCCACCAAAAATGTTTAACTGCAAAACTTTATGCATCTCTGATGGTTGTTAATGCTAGGAGTATTAATAAATAAGTCATTGTTTGTGAAACATGGTTAAAGAACAATGACTGGAAACCAGTTCTCTCAGGATATAAATGTTTTTACTGTAGCAGACATTCTAACAAAAAATCAGGTGGAGGTGTTATGACAGGGATTAAAGATTGCTATGAGATCTGTGATTACTACATGTTCAGTGATAACACCAACAGTATAGACTGTGCAATTGTAACAATAAAGACACCCCTGGAACATATAACAATTGTTGGAGTGTATAGACCACCAAAGTCAAGTGCAGATGACCTAGAGGAATTAATACATTTCTTGCATGAAACACAGGAGGGAAGAATCACATTAGGTGGGGACTTAAATTTACCAGAAACAGACTAGAATAATATTCATTCAACAACACTAGTAATGTTATTATTCACAGCGTATATTCAGGAACAACAATTACTTCAGATTGTAAAATAAACTACCAGGGGATGGAACATACCAGACATTGATTGTATTCCCAAAGAAATTACTGTTACTTCAAGTCCAATTTTACCACCATTGATGTGCAGTGAAAATGGGGTTATAAGGTTAATTTGTTGCTACATAATTTTGCCAAATTGAAATCTAAACCAATGCACAGTAGGTTAATTGTAGATTATATGGAAGCAAAACAGTCACTATGTAAAACTAACTGGAGTGAGGTGTTCAGTGGAAAAACCTGAAGATGGAATGTGAAAATTTTTGAATGAGAAATTGAGTGCAAAAAATAAAAACATGTTTAACATCAGGATCTAGGCATACATCAGAGGGATATCTTTCCATGACAAGATATCTGATTAAGGTGAGAGACAAAAAAATATAAGAAATGGAAGAGAGGTTGAACTACAACTTTGAAAACTGAAATAAACAAGCTGAACAAACAGATAAAACGTAGTGTAAGACAAGATCAAGAAAAAATTGAAGAAAATTTATATAAAGATATTGCGTATAGTAGGAAACCTTTTTATAGCTACATAAGATGTGGAAGGAGTAAAGAAATACAAATTGATAAACTCTGTGCATATTTTAAAATTTATTCTCAGACACAACAGATTACAGATGTATTTACAAAATCTTATGCAAAACAGTTTGACTCCATAAAAAGGGTGATAAGTTGTCTGAGTGACAACCAGGCAACTCCAGATACTGGAATCAAATAAGATTATATTGAAAAAGAACTACACAAACTGGATCCAAACAAAGCACAGGGATGAGACTGAATTAGTAACAATGACCTGAGAACACTTCAGCAAGAACTTACAGTACCATTATATCTATTTTTCATTAGGTCATTTAAATATGGGGAGAATCATCTAGATTGGAGGCATGTGTTTATTAAGCCTGTTTTTAAGGGAAAGGGGAGTAGGACAAACCTAGAGTCATACAGACGCTTACGTCTACTTTCATGTTGTGGAAAAACAATGGAGAAGGTAATATTGGGTAAGTTACTGTCAGAGCTGGATAGGGTGGGACTTGAAACCATACATCAGCATGCATATGTTGAAACCAGATCTATTACCACTTGTAATATGATGTTCTATAACAATATAATAACAGCTATGAATGACAACTTGTGCTGTGATGCAATTCATACAGATTTAACTTCAGCATTTGACAGGGTCATACACAAAACACTGATCAATAAATTAGTACAACTAGGTATTGATGTACTCTTGATAAGATGGATTGCTGCGTGGCTTACAAATAGGACAAGGCAAGTATCATACATCAAATGGATAAGTGAAATCCTTGGTTACAGTCAGGGTACCCCACAATGCTCTGTCCTAGGCCCTTACTTGTTAGATTGTATCTTTCAGACCTAACATTTTCATCTGAGGTGTTCTGCAGTCTATATGCAGATGACCTGAAATTGGATAAACTGATTACATGTTACAGATAAGGCATGTCTGCAAAATAACTTGACTAAATTGACCATTTGGGCACAGGAGAATAATATGCTTATAAATACAAGAAAAACTAAGCATATGAGATTTGGGAGACATAAATTGAAAGGTGAATATTTAATACAGCACACAATGATTGAAACTGTTGACTCATTTAAGGACCTGGGTATATGGGTAGATTCAGCTATGCGTTTTTCTAATCATGTCAACCAATTGGTTAGTGATAATTATGTTATGGAACTATAAGTTGTATACAAACAATTATAAAGTCTAGGAAATCAAAAATAATTAAGTCAATATTTGTTAGTCACATTACACCCAAACTTGAGTATGGAATAGCAATATGGAAGCTCTATATAGAACAAGCATCAGTAAACTGGATAGTACAGTGGAAATGTACCAAGGGCATCTATGGATGTGAAAATTTAAGTTATTATGAAAGACTAAAATATCTGAACTTGTACAGTGTCTTTTACAGATATCTAAGAAGAGATGTTATTCAAGTATATAGGGCATTTAGAGCCAACTATCTCTAGGAATGTCTGGAGTTATCAAAAAGAAGTAGCAAATCATCAGACAATCTGTGTAGAAGATTCTATAGGAATGAGAAGTGTACTAATTGGCTTTCTGACAGAACAGGCAATGCATGGACCAGACTATCAAATTACATTAAAGCAAGTACTAGTTTAGATATTTTTAAGAACAGCCTGGACACTTATTATGGAAACAAATGTTTTGATATATTGGCAAGCTAGAAGGGCATTAATGCCCGTGCTTTACTTATTTGTGTGCATGTACGTATGCATTTCTCCAGTCATGATACCATATATATTTATTTACACTTTGTTGGCTGGGTTAGTCCCAATAGGTCAATGGACTCTTTTCAAGGGAGACCTGAGGTGGTAGTTCATACTGAGTAGGGGAAGTCTGGGGAGGGGACTGGTGAGCTTGTCCTTCTCCTGGCCAGGGCACTGGTGAACTTGTCCTTCTCCTTTTGATAAGTACTGTGGGGTGTTTTACATTCAGCTGTGCTACTGCCAACTCAGGCAGATGGACCCTCCGTTTAACTTGTCAGTCACAGGATGACACACACAGGAGTGTAGTACCCCCCCCCCCCATGCTACAATGCAGTGTCAGTTTTGGAAAAGTAATGCAGATATCTAGTACAGGAATAAAACCCTATAACATGCAAATGTTTGTTATGATATACTAGCAACACAAACACTTTTGTTAAGTTTAAGCCTCCATGAGGTTTTTAATCTGATTGCCTTCTAGAAAAAAAAATGTGTACCACATGACATGCAATTCCCTGTAGCTTAGTCAGTAGTATATTTAAAGCTTACATCAATTACATTACAGCACAGATAGATAAAACAACTGTACGTTAATAAATGGCCACATGCAGTCTCTATTTCACTGTTATTTTGCAGTTATTATTTCATCATAATCATTTTACTAGAACATTAACTGTACTAGCAAAACATTTTACCCTAAATTAATTCTGAGGTGGAGGAGTTACTAATTTATTTATTTAAAAAATGGAATCTTGTTTTTAATTTAAAAATACAGGAAAATGGCGTTAACAGTATAGGGTGCCATGACAATGAGAGAGTAATATTAAAGAGTTATAGCAGTAAGATTTAAGTAATGAATAGTTTTACTGAGTACTGCGTTACTTAAAGTGTGTGACATTTGAATTTTACTACAGTCAAAATGAACATTTGGTTACCAGCTGTAATTTCCAGCAATGGGATTCTAAGCAATTATAAATAAAAAAATAACAAAAATACAAAGTGTGAAAAAAAAAAAAAGATAAGATTTAAGAAGCACACAGAATTTTAATGCTCAGAACCAAACCAACATTTCAGCAAATCCTTGTACTGGTTTTATGATTTCAACATTCTTACATGTATGTGTACCTCGTCAAGAAAGGGTGCAGCTCTAAGAATGGTGTCTTGCCTGTGTAATGTTGACAAATTCTTCACTGCATTATCATGTTACTAAATGAATCCTTTGGAAAATATACCAGTTTATCATTTACGACTTAATACTATACCGCAAATAAATATGAACAAAATCTAAATGCTACACTGCAGAGATATATGAATAATATCTGAGCTCTGTATAGATAAAGATACAACTCTGAGATTTTCTTACCAACATCTATCATATTATCGAAGTTCTGCAGCATCACTTCCCAGTGCAGCTTCTTCTCTTCTTTACTCAGCATCTCCCATTCCTCCCTTGAAAATTCAACAGCAACATCTTGAAGACTTTCTGGCACCTGAAAACACAAACAATTTATTTGTTCTGCAGTCCACTGTATAAACTGATGAAATTACTTTATTTCATCAAGCATTTTAACAACTGTGTCACTTCCTCACGGGTCTGTATCATCTGTTTGAAGTTTGAAAACTACGAACATTAAATAATTGAATTTAAATGTTCAAAGTTTCAAACATCGAACATATGAGGGAAAAAAAAAAACTAACTCTTGTAGGCAGGGGGGCAAGCCCCCCTGCACCCCCCACTTGCCCCGCTCTTTAAATATACCAACTCCGAGACCACACTACAGTACAGTAAGGGAAATCTTCCCTTAACCGCGCTATAATGCAGTCTCAGAGTTGGTATATTTAAAGAGCGGTGGGTGCAGGGGGGCTTGCCCCCCTGCCTACAACAGTCAGGTAAGTTCCCTTTCTTTTTTTTAAATCATATGTTCAATGTTTGGAACTTTGAACATTTAAATTTGATTATTTAACATTCAAAGTTTTCAAACTTCGAACATATGATATAGACCCCTTCCTCACCGTCTTCAAAATCCCACTAGCAACCATTTTTATCCATCACTAACAACAACCTGCATTTGAAGAAGACTATAGTTAACGTCAACATAACTTTAACAGAAAAAGAAAACAGCTTCAAAATGGGGAAAAGAAGCACACAAGAGCCAGGAAAACATGAAACATGTCATGATTTTACACACACACACATATATATATATATATATATATATATATCAAATTTATACACACACACACACACACACACATTATATATATATATATATTAGTGAATAATGACTGAGCCATGGAAATGCACTCCTGAGACTAGTGTGTGTCAGACAGTCTGATGTAGGAAGTCAATCTGGAATAGACAGGTAAACCATTTTCAACTAATAAGTAACAGTGGCCTCTAGAGCTATATTAGGGCAGCTACTCCCTGAAGAAGTAGGTTTCCCATCATCCAGGTCAACAGAGGATGAGATGGAGTGTTCAGAATAAAGGATTAAGGCAGACCTGAGAAGAGGCACAGAGACTGCCTAAGCCTTGGAGTCTGAAAGTGGAAGAGAGGTCTGTAATGCATGTAAGAGTTCTAAGGTGAAGGGGTTCACACTGTGTCAGCACTGCAAACACACTAAAAAGTTGCTTGTATTTGTCACAGTGCAGAGAAAGAGAGAAGAATATAACCTCAATACCCTTGTAGACTAACTGCTGTATAAAGTACTGTTTGATTTAACAACTGTTGTCATTTGGCTAAAGAGGTAAGTATAGCATTTGATTATAGCTGGTTTATTGGGTCTACTTTATTCTGTCGAAAGCTGAAAAGGGCGAATACAAATAGCGTGACACGTAAAGAGCAAACCACGAATACGAATGAACGAAACCGCAAAAAGAGAAGTGTCAAATTGTCATAGTTGGCCCAGCTGCAGTATAGCGCCATAAGGTAAGTGTGCGATAGTTACGGACCTTGGGGTTAGGGTGCGGGTAAAGGTAAGTGAATAGGTAGGTAATGTATGTAAGGTTTAGTGTAGGGTTTTGTTAAGTGTATGTGTGTGGAATATTTAGTTTGTTTGGGTAGAACTCCATAGGGGAAGTGTGTAGTAGTTATGGATCTTAGGGTTAGGGAGGTGTTAAGGATAGTGCAAAGATAGTTGTGTATGTGAGGTTTAGTGTAGGGTTAGCAGTAGGGTTTTGGTGGTTTAATTTAGGGTTAGAAGTAGGGTTTGGTTAGTGTATGTATGTGTTTTTTTTATTGTGTTTGGGTAGGTAGTGTGTTGCAGGCGTCGGGTTGGCCGACTAGGATGGTTCGATGTTTTAAATTTCGCGGTTTAGTACGTTCTGATGTATTCGTGGTTCGCTCTTTATGTGTCGCGCTATTTGTATTCGCCCTTTTCAGCTTTCGACAGAATAAAGTAGACCCGGGTTATCAAATAACATTTTGCATTGGCTGAAAGAAACAAATTTAATTGGTTTCAAAGACAATAAAACTGTATGTGCTGATGCAACTTGAAGCTAAAGCCTCTTACTTACAGGCTTGATTGCTGAGCTAATTTCACATTAATTGATGAACCACAGTTGACAAAAGAATAGCTTTTTATCACTGCAATGTCTGAAATTTGTTATTCTAAAGAAGTCCAAGTTGGTTTTCACCATAATTGAAAGGAATTTTATCCTTAAAGTTGCAGATAACATGCTCCAACCTCAGTGACAAGCTGAGTGTTGAAATTATAAAACAGTGGAACCATTAAACAGCGTGTCCATACAGAGATTTGTAATAGCCAAACAAATCATTCCTGTAGTAAAAAGGGTTGCTTTCAAGAACATTTAAACACATTTGTGCCCATACAGGGATTTCTTATCTGAAAATAATCCTTGTGGCAGTGAGAAAGGCTGACTTGAACAAAGTAAAACTGTTTTTTTTTTCCAGTTTGTGAAAATTGGGTAGAGATGGGTGAAGGCTGCCAGCTAGCCAGATAGAATTGTGCAGATAATTCTGTCATTTGTAAATATGAAATGTTGAACTTAAAACAATGTGGCAACATTGCCATCTGCTGTAAAGAAAGCTAAGTCAAGCAATTCATGTTGGTCCTTTGAAATTAAAATTATTTTATCACTTCCTTTGATGTTTTACAAGCCGGCTCCAGTACGGCTAGATGGGGGATTCCTGCGTATTGTTTTAAGGCTAAAGTTAATGACCAGAATTTACATGTGGAATGTCCGTTATTGCTCTAAGTGTAAAAGAATGTAAATGCAGTTAATGTGTAGCCTGGGAACTCTAAAGATGATGTAATGTTTATCAGAACTGGAGTTTCAATTTAAACAGTGAGAACCAGAGATTGTTAAGCATTTTTATCTAACTCAGCACTGCCTTATGCTCTCTTTATGTAAGTAGTATCTTAGAAGTGTGATTTCTTGTAGGAATAGCTAGAATTATAAAGATTAGACAAAGTGTTTTTCTGTTATATCAGAACTGTACTACGGAATTATTTTAAGTTTCTGTGTCATCTCTGAACTCTTTAATAGCACTGTGGTGTAGTAGTATTGTCTTGTGTTTTAAGTATTTATTATTAAATATGTTAAAAACCTTTTACCTGTGGCTGGTTTGTGTAGAGATAAGTAAGCTCTAGAGTACATTGCATGCTTATAAGTGATCCTGTACTAAGCCACTCTAATAAGCCTTAAGACTGATTAGTCACACTTACCAATTGGATAATAATATTGCACAGTAATAATTGGACACCCTTTTAAGGGCCTTTGGGTAGCTGATAATTATTAGCTGGTGGTGGCTGTAATTACTACTGTATAGTCTGGGTAAAGGGGCACAGCTGGAGAATCTGTGTCAGCCTTTCCCAGGAGTGTCTGTGAAGTTGTATAAATACTTAAAGTGTGTGTGTGTGTGTGTGTGTGTGTGTGTGTGTGTGTCAGTTACTTGGGCAGGGACACGAAGCACTGGTTGGACAGAGAGGGTAATGGAGGTTAACCTGCCAGCTAGACTGGGATCTGGACCCTATAGCTGTGCCAGTGGGGAGTATTACTGTGGACCTGGAGAGCAAGGGAGCAGCCAGCACCAGACTGACTGTGATCTCTGTGTGCACTTAAGGGAAATTGTACTTTACTGTGTGTATTTGTTATCCTTTCCTCTTATATGAGACGCCCTCTCTGGTGAGGATTGAGGCACCTTGATTGCTCGGCCAGGGTGCGGTCGTCACATGTGTTTGGTAGTGGTGGGACCCACTTCACATTTGTGGTGGCAGTGGATACCCACATCACATATTAATTAGTTGGCAAATACTAATTGGCTGGTAGTGGTGTGGGTAGAGTGAATCCTGTAGCTTATGTACAGTGATCTCTGAAGGTGTTTTGTACTCTAAATCAGCCACACAGTGAATACTTCAGAAAACAACGGTTTTATTTCTTTTGTTAGCTTAGTTAGTCAGGGTGAGCAGGCAGCATGTCAGCAGAGGAGTATGGAAAGCTGACAAGGAGCCAGCTGGTGGAGATGTGCCAGGCTAGGGGACTGGTGCATGGAAACCTGACTAAGGTAGACCTGATTGCAGCCTTGGTTACAGCTGCATCAGAAAACAGCATCCAGAAGGACAATCAGACTGGCAGTGGAGATATAATACCCTCAGAGAATGGACAGTTGAACCTTTCTGCGAAGGACAATCAGACTGGCAGTGGAGATACAAGATCTTCAGAGAATGGACAGCTCAACCTTTCTGCAGTGGACTTAAAAATCCAGCTGGAGCTAAAGAGACTTGAGTTGGAGGCCAGGTGTTTGGAGATAGAAGCTGAAGAAAAGGAGCGTCAGAGGAGGCATGAGACAGAAATGCTGATTCTTCCCCAGAGTCATGGCGGTAATGGTGAAGGGAATAACTGGACCCCCAGAAGCACAACAGGTCAGTAAATTTCTTCCACAATTTAAAGAGCGGGATAATTTTGATAGTTTCATTCATATGTTTTGAGAGGGTATGCAAACAGTATAGTGTTGACCAAAGGCTCTGGGTACGGTTCCTGACCCCCTTACTCCATGGGAAAGCTGTAACTTTTTATCAAAAATGCTTGACTCTGTCTATTTTGATTATACTGCTGTAAAAATGTCTTTTAGAATGTTTTAAGCTAACACCTTAAATGTATAGGAAAAGGTTTTGTGAGCATAGACGCAAGACAGATGAAAGTGTGTGTGAATATGTTGCTGAACTGAGCACTTATTTTCATAGCTGGTGAGTGGATGCCAGGTCACCACTTTTGAAGGGCTGGCAGACCTTTTGGTGAGGGAACAAGCCCTTAGCACTTTGCCTGAGGACATGAGGATCTGGTTAGCTGATAGACAATGTGCCACTTCAGATGAGTTGGGGAAGAAGGGAGACTTATACCTGGCAAGCAGGGCAGCCCTGCACAAGAAGGGGACCCCCAAGTACTGCTCATGGGTCTAAAGGAACCCATGGTGGGCAGCACAGACTGCCCCAACAGAATCTGCCAGTAGCAGCGGAAGCCACTAGTGCAAGGACACGTCCAGGAGCTACGGTTAAATGTTTTAATGCAGCCAGTGGGGCCATGTGGTATACAGATGTCCATGGAGGCAAGGTGGGGAAACAAAGCTGAGGGAGCCAGTAAGTGGGAAACACAAAATACCAATAGTAGGTTGTCTTGCGACAACAAGGGTACCAAACTACCACCAGAGGTTATATCCTATTGTAGTGAATAGCAAAGAGGCCATTGCCAAGAGAGACACAGCCTCTGATATAACCAATGTAAAGCCTGCAATGGTTACAGAGGAGCACTACTTGCCTGGGCAGTCTACTCCAGTCAGGGCTTTAGGAGGGATCCCATTCCAAATACCTTTGGCTAGGGTTCACCTTGACTGGGAGGGTGGAAAAGGAAGCCAGCAAGTAGGTGTGTTTGAGGATATACCTGCAGATGTCCTGACAGGGAATGATTTTGATAGTGCAGTACCCTCTGCTTGCGGAGTTACACGCAGTCAGGCTTGGAGACAAGCATATGGGTCTGGTAGCCTGGGGGAGACCAAGAATGACTGCATATTTGCAGCCAGGACTGCTGAGGTGGTTACTTCAGGGAGGGAGCTACTCTGCAGCAGTAAGACTGAATGTGAGCCACAGCTACTTATGGGTACTGATGGTCCCTTGGACAGAGTGACTGCAAAGATAGAGGTGAGCAGTAGTACTCAGGCTGACAGTGAGACACCACTGTCAGTGGATGCCAGACTTCCTGTGGAAGGGGAGCTGGGAAGGGTTACAAGGAGAGAGTTGAGACAGGCTCAGCTCTCAGACCCTACATTGCAAGACCTGAGGCAGGTAGCTAGGGAGGCACCCGATTCTCAAGAGAAGGGAGAACTTGTATACTGAGACAAAGGGTTACTATACAGAGAGTGGACCCCTGAGGGAGGGCTAGAAGGTGAGAGAGTACAGCAGTTGGTAGTGCCTAGAATCTACCCTCTGGCTCTCCTAGCCATAGCCCATGATATTCCCTTTGCAGGTCATATGGGCATAAAACATACAAAGAGGTGTGTATGGGGGGCAAAACCAGAAGTCACATTATTTGAACAAAAATCGCAGGACCAGTTCATGGCACCGCTAGTAGATGAGGTTTTTGACCACACACAAGTTGTTAACAATGATATACATGGTTGTTTAACAATAGATAGTGATGATGTTCAAAATAATCATGTTGTTAACAATCATGATTATATACAGATTATTGATGAATTATCTGGTTGTGATGATGATATTAGTGTGACACAGAACTATGTCAATGAGAGTGTATGTTCCATTATTGTTGATGGAGGTTACTGTGTATACAATTTTACTGAGTTGATGGTTGATGTAAGCTATGTAAACCTTTTTAAAAAGAGTTTTAAATTTGTTCCAAAATTTAGATCTGACATTGGTAAAATTTTGATTAATTTAAAACTTTTCACAAGGAAATTGAATTTGAGGATGTTTTTAAGAATAGGAACATGCAGATTGGTAACGAGTATTTAACACTTAAGAGACAGAGTACTTTTATACCCCCACAGAATCCTATTATCCAAGTATTTGAGAGGTTATGTGACACTCAAATTCGGAGAATTGTTCAAAAAGAAAGAATTACAGCATATAACCTTACTATGGCTGAGAAATTTTGTTTAAAAGAACTTACAACAACAGACAAATATAGGGTTATGAAACCCGACAAGGGTGGGGGTGTAGTTGTAATGAACAAAGAGGACTACTTTAACAAAATTACAACTATGTTAAACGACAATAATACATATGAAAAGGTGTCAAGACATGAAATGAATAGAGCATATACCAAATTGGATCGGATCATGTATGAATACTTGATGGATGGAGTTATAACTAGGGATGAATACAATTTTCTCAATGTGGAACATCATATTACTCCATCCATTTTTGGTATTCCAAAAATTCATAAAAGCATTCATGACCCACCATTTAGACCCATTGTTTCAGTCAGAGGGTCCAAAACTGAGGCTATGGCTTCATTTATTGATTTTCACTGTAAGGATGTTTTACGTAATCTGGATCATATTGTTAAGGATTCATGGCACTGTCTGGACAAAATTAGAACTAGGCTTGGTGGAATAAACCAGGGTTTTTTTATGGTGACTATTGATATTGTGAGTC
This sequence comes from Protopterus annectens, assembly GCF_019279795.1. NCBI lineage: Eukaryota > Metazoa > Chordata > Ceratodontiformes > Protopteridae > Protopterus > Protopterus annectens. The sequence continues at coordinate 1,844,956,118 of NC_056732.1, read as the reverse complement.
TTTTCACTGCTATACCACACAAGCAAGGTTTGGAGATGTTTGAAGCGAGCCTACTCAAGTTTGGTACATTTAGTAGTGATAAATGTAGATTCATTAAGGAACTAATGGAACTAGTTCTTGAAAATAATTTTATGTTCCTGAACGGCGAATATTTCAGACAAAAAATGGGTGTAGCAATGGGGGCACTGTGTGCCCCGATATATGCCAATATGGTGTTAGCATTTTGGGAGACACAAACGATTTTTTCCTCATGTTTCTGGGATGATGTGGTTTTATACTTGAGGTTTTTGGACGACATTTTGATTTTTTGGAAGGGTACTAAAGAAAGATTTACTGAGTTTGAATCATTCCTGAATACTACAACAACCTTCCTGAGTTTTACCAGTAAGATGGTTGACAATTATTGTGAATATCTTGATATTTTATTGTATAAAAACAATGACACGCTAGATACTAATATTTATAGGAAAAAAACACACTCCAATTCTTATTTACATTTTGATAGTTGTCACCCTTACCATCAAAGGAAGAATTTGGTCAAAGGACAGATGGTAAGATTATCTAGAATTATCAGTGACGATAAAGTTTTCCTTGATGAAATGAAATTCTTGTCCAGCATGTTTTCTGATAGAGGATATCCTAGTGAACTGATTAACAATATCAGTAACGAGATACGGATCAAAAGAAATCATGTTTACCAACCTATTATTAAATTTGGTCTTTCTAACACCACTAGTACAAACAGACCACCATTTGGTAATGACATTCTAGTCATCCCTGATAATGATACATCCATGAAGATAAAAAATGCTGTAAGGGATTGTTGGTGTAGTGTATTCATGAACCAGGGTGAATACACTGATATTCTGTTTTTTTTTGCCAAAAATTACATACAGTAGAGGCATGAATCTGAAAGAGTATTTTGAATCAACACAGAGTATGAATACATATGTTAGGTCTAAGATGGGTAAATGTGGGTTTTGTCATTTCTGTAGATTCATTAATGATGGTCCATATGTAGTAGTTCCTAACTATGGTAAAACCATCAGATGCCCGGGACATTGTAATTGCAAAACAAAAATGGTAATATACCTTGCTACCTGCTCTACATGTCCGGCATATTATGTTGGGAAAACCATTAAGATGCTAAAAGACCGAATAGGTGAACATGTTAGGGACATTAAAAATAAGAAGGATACCAGTGCATTGTATTTACACAGCACAAGATGCGACAATTTTAAAAGGTTTCTATTTTTTGTTATTGATAGAATACCTTTTAACAACAATAAGGGTGGTGATGAAAAATCACTATTAGAGGTTAAGGAATGTTTGTGGCAGCACATACCCTGGTATTAATGACTCTATTTCCATAGCCAGTGTACTTAAATACAAATCGCTATTCTTATAGGTTTTAGAGTTATACAGCTTATTATATACATTTTTCATTTTACACCTTTTCAGGTTTTTATTATTTATGCATTGTGTGTTTTATTTCATTTCATTTCATTTTATTTTGTGTGTAAATTATTAAATTATTATATTGATTATTATTAAATTATTGAACCAGCTAAAGTATTATATTTAAAATCAGGTTGCATTTTTAATTGCATTCTAGTATTTAGTACTTTGTAATTTTTAGTTATTATTTGTATCATGATTTTACATATTAGGTGTCTGAGCATCAAATAGAAGTGTTTAATTAACTAATTGAATAATTATTTATTGATGCACCTATTTAAACTGAGAATTTTATGAATGACATTGTACTCTGATGATGCCCACTGTTTGGGTTAAAGCGCTTAGTACTTGGTCGGATTTCAAGCAATAAACCTGAGTTCTGCAAGTGTATTTGGTTCGTCTTGAATGTTTTATAAAACATACAAAGAGGTGTGTTATGCAAAACTTCTATTGGCCTGGAATTTCCAGAGATGTAACAGGGTACTGCAGGACCTGTGAGCAGTGCCAAAAGGTAGGCAAGACAGGAGATAAGATGAGAGCTTCTTTGATGCCTTTGCCTGTGATTGAGGAGCCATTTCAGAGGGTAGCTATGGGTATTGTGGGTCTTCTGAGTACCCCAAGTTCCACAGGGAAAAAGTATATCCTAGTGGTAGTGGATTATGCTATCCGATACCCTGAGACAGTGGCTTTGTCCTCCATTGAGGCAGAGAAGGTGGCAAATGCTTTGTTAGAGATTTTAAGCATTGCAGGTTTCCAAAAAGAAATACTGTCTGATAGAGGTGCTGATTTCATGTCAGACCTGCTGACTTGTCTGTGGAAGTCCTGTGGGGTGAAGCACATGAAGACCACCCCTACCATCACCAGACTAATGGCCTTGTGGAGAGGTTAAACTCTACAATCAAGTCCATGCTACAGGCATTTGCAGATCAGCTTAAGAGGGAGTGGGACAAACGTTTGCCCCATCTGTTTGCTTACAGAGAGGTTCCCCAGGAATCCACAAGTTTTTCACCCTTTGAGTTGCTGTATGGGCATAGGGTGAGGGGACCTCTAGATTTCATTTGAGATGAGTGGGAAGGTGAGTCCATGCCTCACAAGAAGTCTGTTGTGGCATATGTCCTAAACCTCAGGACAAGGCTCAGGGAACTCATGGGCCTGGCCCAGGAGAACGTGGCAGAAGCCCAACAACAGAAAAAGGTGTGGTATGACAGGAATGCTCGAGTTAGAGCATATGCTGTGGTGCAGCAGGTAATGGTTCTCATTCCTGTCAGACACAACAAGCTGAAAGCAGCTTGGGAGGGTCCCTACAAGGTGGTAAGAAAGGTAAGTGATGTTAACTACATGGTGGAACTGCTAGGCAGATGGCAGGGGCACAAATTGTACCATGTTAATATGATGAAACCTTACCATGATAGGAAGGCCCTTGTGCTGAGCATTTGTAGTGGATTGCAGGACGAGTCTGAGGGAGATCTGGGGACTGATCTCCTCAGTGAGGTTTGGGCTGACACCTCCGTGGAAGGGGTAGCAATGTTCCAGCAGCTATCTCCTACCCAGGTTCGAGAAATCTGAGCAGTGCTGCAGGAATTTGGGGACATGTTCATTGGGAAACCAGGGTGCACCCACCTGGTGCAGCACCAGGTGGATAAAGGACTCCAAAGGCCTATTAGGCAGACCCTTTATAGGGTGCCTGAGAGAGTCAAACAGACTCTGAGGGAGGAGGTACAAAAGATGTTGGAACTAAGGGTGATTCAAGAGTCCAACAGTCCCTGGGCCTCCCCTGTAGTGCTGGTGCCAAAGAAGGATGGCAGCACCAGGTTCTGTGTGGATTACAGAAAATTAAATAGTCACACAGAGTCGGATGCTTACCCCATGCCTAGGACAGATGAGGCCCTAGAGCAGTTGGGTGGGGCTAAGTATCTTACAACCATTGATCTTACCAAGGGTTACTGGCAGGTGCCCTTGACTCCCAATGCTAGAGAGAAGTCAGCCTTTGTGACTCCTTTTGGCTTGTATGAGTTCACAAAGATGCCCTTTGGGATGAAGAATGCCACAGCAACTTTCCAGAGGCTGGTAGATAATATCCGAGCAGGAGCAGGAGGGTTTGCCCTTGCTTACCTAGAGGATATTGCCATCTACAGCTATTCCTGGCCAGAGAACCTTCAGCATGTCTGGGAGGTGCTGGGCAGACTACAAAGGGCAGGGTTGACCATTAAGCCGAGCAACTGTCAGGTGGGTATGGCAGAGGTCTCCTACCTAGGACATAGAGTAGGGAGTGGTAAGATAAAGCCAGAACATGCCAAAGTGGAAGCCATTCCTGTTACCAAAAAGTAGGTGAAGGCATTCATAGGGACAGCAGGGTACTACAGAAAGTTTGTCACTAGTTATAGTACCATAGCTGCTCCCCTCACAGACCTGACAAGGAAGAACAGGCCAGCTAAGGTAGTGTGGACCCCAGCATGTGAGCAGGCATTCCAGAAGCTTAAAGAAGCTTTGGAAGGACCCCATGTGTTAGCCAGTCCATTTTACAGCAAAGAATTTGTTGTGCAAGTGGATGCTTCGAACCACAGGGTGGGGCCTGTACTTAGCCAGATTTCTTCAGAGGGGGAAGAACACCCAGTGGTTTATCTCAGTCATAGGCTCCAACCCAGGGAGGAATACTATGCAGCTGTAGAAAGGAAATTTCTAGCCATAGTGTAGGCATTGCAGAAACTTCATCCTTATCTGTATGGAAGAAAATTCACTGTTATGACAGATCACAACCCTCTAACATGGTTAAACAGAGCCAGTCAGCAAAATGCCAAGGTGCTAAGATGGAGCCTGGGGTTGCAAGCATATGATGTGTCAGTGCAGCAACGCAGTGGAGTAGCAATGTCAATGCAGATGGGCTCTCAAGACAGGGAATGGGGTGAGGTACAGTTAGAAAGACCTAACCCTCTCAAGTGGCGTTTCTCAAGGGTCACTTGAAAAACTAGCTTGAGTTCTCTGGGGTGGGGATGTGAAGATTGGGTAGAGATGGGTGAAGGCTGCCAGGCTAGCCAGATAGACACAATTCTATCATTTGTAAATGTGAAATGTTGAACTTAAAACAATGTGGCAACATTACCATCTGCTGTGAAGAAAACTAAGTCAAGCAATTCTTGTTGGTCCTTTGAAATTAAAATTATTTCATCACTGCCTTTGATGTTTTACAAGCCGGCTCCAGTCCAGCTGGATGGGGGCTTCATGCTTATAAGTGATCCTGTGTATTGTTTTAAGGCTAAAGTTAATGGCCAGAATTTACAAGTGGAATGCCCTTTATTGCTCTAAGTTTAAAAGAATGTAAATGCAGTTAATGTGTAGCCTAGGAACTCTAGGAAGGGTGAAAAAGATGATGTAATGTTTATCAGAACTGGAGTTTCAATTTAAACAGTGAGAACCAGAGATTGTTAAGCATTTTTGTCTGACTATCTAACTCAGCACTGCCTTATGCTCTCTTTATGTAACTAGTATCTTAGAAGTCTGTTTTCTTGTAGGAATAGATAGAATTATAAAGATTAGACTAAGTGTATTTCTATTATGTCAGAACTATACTACGGAATTGTTTTAAGTTTCTGTGTGATCTCTGAACTCTTGAATAGCACTGTGGTGTAGTAGTATTGTCTTGTGTTTTAAGTATTTATTATTAAATATTTTAAAAACCTTTTACCTATGGCTGGTTTGTGTAGTGATAAGTAAGCTCTAGAGTACATAGCATGCTTATAAGTGATCCTGAACTAAGTCACTCTAATAAGCCTTAAGACTGATTAGTCACACTTACCAATTGGATAATAATATTGCACAGTAATAATTGGACACCCTTTTAAGGGCCTTTGGGTAGCTGATAATTATTAGCTGGTGGTGGCAATAATTACTACCGTTTAGTGTGGGTAAAGGGGCACAGCTGGAGAATCTGTGTCAGCCTTTCCCAGGAGTGTCTCTGAAATTGTATAAATACTTATCTCAAAGTGTGTGTGTGTCAACTACTTGGGCAGGGACACGAAGCACTGATTGGACAGAGAGGGTACTGGAGGTTAGCTTGCCAGCTAGGCTGGTATCTCGATCCTACAGCTGTGCCAATGGGGAGTCTTACTGGGGACCTGGAGAGCAAGGGAGCATCCAGCCCCAGACTGACTGTGATATCTGTGTGCACTTAAGGGAAATTGTACTTTAGTGTGTGTATTTGTTATCCTTTCCTCTTATATGAGATGCCCTCACTGGTGTTAGTGGTGAGGATTGAGGCTCCTTGACTGCTGGGCCAGGGTGCGGGCGTCACACAGTTACTGAACTTTTCCTGGGCAATACCTGCTTTTTTCTGTTGGCAAACGTTTCCTGACAATTGTAGCTGCTGAACTCCCTACAAAACTAAGAAATTACCAATGGTTTTGCTATTATTATTCCTGTCATGGAGAAATTAACTAAGATTTTTTTAAAACTCTTAATAAAATGTTGCGCTTTTTTGCATTTTTAAGGAAACCTAATTTTGCTAATTTATCCTGTGTCAGCCTGACTTGTAATTGCAGTTAAGAAAGCATAAATTAACAATGCAGATGTACATAATATGCTACTGTCCAGTGCTGTCCACCAGCCTAAATCTCATTTTGAAACTGTAGCTAGACCCTTAAGTAAATAATGCAAGTAAAAGTATGTAAATTCTGTCTGCAGATAACTGAAAAAGGGCAAACCCTATCATCAACAGAAAGGAATTGTTTCAGAGTGACCACTCACGGACAGAACCCACATGGTGAAAGTTGCAGGAGCTAGGTCCGACTCTAAACCAGTTACAAGTGGTGTTCCCCAGGGCTCAGTCCAAGGACCCCTCCTGTTTGGCATATACTTCTCAAAGGTACAGGCAAGCACAAGAGGACTATGGCTGACCAAGTTCACAGACGACTGCAAACTAGGGGCTATAACTGACTCTCTGGCTGACACAGACATCCTCCAAAAGGGTCTCACTGAGACAGATACCTGGTGTCAAAATCATGGCCTCAAGCTAAATGCCAAAAAGTGCATAGTCATCCCCTTTGGAAAAAACAAAGTACCCACAAACTACCACATAGGTAGTAGTCCCCTAAATACGGAAGACATAATAAGGGATCTGGGGACCCAAGTAGATAGTAATCTCTCCTTTGATAATCACATTACCAAAGTGGTTAGAAAATCCTTCTATGTGGCCCACCTAATCACAAAAGGGTTCGCATCCAGATCAAAAGAGGTCATTGTGCCCCTCTACTCATCACTCATCAGACCAATCATAGAGTACAACGCCCCATTTGGGATGTACCTTACAAGATACCTGCAACAGCTGGAAAGACCACAGAAGTACATCAGCAAGAGTATCACTGGCCTCAAACAGATGCCCTATTCAGCTCGACTGAAGAAACTCCAGCTGTACTCGGTTGCATACCGCCTACTCAGAGGTGATCTGTTACATGTCAGCACTGCATATGACTCACTAGATGTTACATGTCAGCACTGTACATGACTCACTAGATGTTACATGTCAGCACTGTCCATGACTCACTAGATGTTACATGTCAGCACTGTCCATGACTCACTAGATGTTACATGTCAGCACCGTACATGACTCACTAGATGTTACATGTCAGCACTGTACATGACTCACTAGATGTTACATGTCAGCACTGTACATGAGTCACTAGATGTTACATGTCAGCACTGTACATGAGTCACTAGATGTTACATGTCAGCACTGTACATGACTAACTAGATGTTACATGTCAGCACTGTCCATGACTCACTAGATGTTAAGCACATTAGCGGTATCTTGGTGTAACCAAGTAATGTGATCCAGAAGCTTCAATCTCAGTGTTGTTAATTCTGTCAAAAGCTTGACTTTTAACTACACAGTTATACCAGATGTTCACATATTATTTACTGTATGAATCGATAAAGTCATAAAAATAGTTTCTCCCTTCCCATATTATAATCACCATTTTATATCATTTGTTTTCAGCTAAACAGTCTCTACCACAGTCTATGTAAAGGAGGAACCTAGAAATGTATTATACAAAAAGGCAGAACCATACCTCTCAACCTGGAAACATCAAAAATCTGGACAAAGGCCATGAAAAATACGTACAAATCTGTACGCTGATTAACATAAAATTTGCAAACATAATTATCTAACCCCACCCACTCCGATGGAATTATGACATACCAACTTTCAAATGAAAGAAAGAAACTGAAGAACAGACAGCCAAAATATGGCCATCCACCCCAGTAAGATGCATGTTGTGTTCATTAAACAGACCTCTCACATCACAGGTGCACTAGGGCAATACAAACACATCCTGCAACAAGCACACTTCAGTTCCATTACAATTTTGTAACATGCCAAGGTGGAGATGAGCTTCTCATATAGCAAATATAACAACAGCAGAAAGAACTCCTGTTTCAGCATAAGATAAGTGCCCCCCCCACCTCAAAAAAATAGAAGCGTTCAGAAAATCAGTTGTGGTGGCCCACTGACTGCTATCATCTTAGAACTGAATCAAAACAGCTAGAGAAAAAAGAAGGCAATCAGAAAGTACCAAAGTCTATCACTATCTTTCTTTTTATCAAAGTCCATTAGTGCAGATTCTTTATTTGCGAAAGCTTATGTTCCAGAGTCACCTGCCTTCAACTGTATTTCATGAACATTACAATGTGTAAACATGTACAGTGCTGTGCTTCAACCACTTCATTAGGTTTCATGGAGTCTGAGTCCCTACACTGTCCTTCTCATGCATTTATTGTACATTAAAATAATTTCCTATTAAAATTTATGCCACGATATCATCAAACATTGGCACCTGCTTATTTCTTCTGCCCCTTCTCAGTCAAAGTGAACTCTGGTCAGTGGTCAATGAAACCTTAAAATAAACCAGCTGGAGCCTGGAATGTAATTATGTGGCTGATACAGCTTAAACAGTCACACCTCTGAAGAAGGATACAAAAACACTTTACAAAGTTCAGAGATTACATAAGTAATTCATCAACAACAAGATGATAAAATTAAATAATAAATATAATAGTTACAAATTATAGCACACACCAGTAAGGGTACAGCATAGATCAGGCTTGCTAGTTGTTGCTGAAGCACCTACCAAAGGGAGAAAACGCTGAGAGAAGAAAAGGAGCCACTTTTGTGATTTTAAGTATTTTCTTCTGATTTTTTGTTAAGTTTTACTGCTTTGCTGCCTACTTTTTGGCATTTTCCGGCTTGCTAATGTTTATGTCTAGATAACAGTAACAGTACTTGGAACACATCTAGAGCCTGTTTACTGCATTTCCTGTGTTGCACTTAATTTAAAATCGTTTTTTTCTCTAAAAACTGCATTTTACCTGATTTTGGCCTAGCACTCAAGTGTGGGGTCATTTATTGCACTGTTGTGATTATTTTGCTGCTTGTGTATCTCTGCTACCTTTAAACTACAACAGAAAGACAAAAAAAAAAAGAAAAAATCTTGCTTTTTCCCACTTTCTGAAAGTTAAGAAAGTTCAGTTACAGATTTGCTGTTCTGAACTGTTTGGAAGTTTCTAGAAAGCCAGTGCTTGCTTGGGCTAAAGGGAAGTCTCTGTGTTCACCAGTGGCAGTGGTTAACACTGAACAGCCTACCTGTCCCTGGAGGAGTAGTTACTACCTAGAAGCTGTAGTTTTATTGGCCATTTTGGGTCAATTTTAAACTCCTTGATCTCTCTCTCTTAAAACCCTACAACTCTCTTTCTGCGCAGTTTTGCGCACTGAGCAGCGTCGGGCAGCGCCGCCTAAACAGGTTTAAACTATTCCAGGCTCCACAAAGTCTGCTCTTCACTTTTTCCCTTAGAACTGTTCAAACTCTCAAAGTAATCACTCTATTCTCTTTCTAAAGCCCTGCACTTGCTCAGCTCTTATAAGGAAACACTAACTAACTAAAGCACTACAACCTCCTTGACTTCTCATTAGTATTAGACTCCCAATTGGTCCTTCCTGATCAAGTGAAAAATCAGTTCCCTTCCCTAATCTGATCAGTAAAAAAACAGTTCCCTATACTAATCTGGTATGTCCAAGGGTCACTTTCAAGGTTACTCTCTAGTCCAGCTGATGAATCTGGGAATTTTGAGGCAATGTTACAATTGCCTTATGTACACAGACAACCCTCTCCTCCTTCCAACAAACTCTAATACATTTGAGAGATGCAGTTACACAGCCAAACTGGAGGCAGAGCTCTCTCAACCCAAGACTGGCACAGTCAGTCAGGAGAAAAAGGTGACCACCCACACCACAAATCCAGTCTCACACAGACCTATTGCATCTGCATACCCAACACATAAATACACAAAAACATACTCGGAAGCTCTAAATAAAAATCTGCCTAAACAGCAAAGACCTCCTAAGCAGATATCCAAGCAACAGCCACCCCTCAACAATACCCACAAATCACATACCTCACAAAATCAGTGTGCCTCACATTCACAGCCCTTAAGGCCAAACAACACACAAATACACTTGTTATTGGGGACTCTATTGTCCGGCACACTGACGTCCCGCTCACCAGACTGAACAAGGAGAAGGTCACTGTAAGCTGCCTGTGAGTGCCAGGATCCGCCACATAATGCAAGCACTCAGGTCACTCCAAAGCAAGTACAAGTATGACTCCGTCATTGTCCATGCTGGTGTAAATGACCTGAGATGTACCTCCCTGGACTACATGAAAAGAGACATAGAGGAGCTCTCTGACCATGTAGCCCAGGCTGGTATGACCCTGACCTTGAGTAGCATCTTGCCCTCACCAAGAATGATGCCACAGTATAAAGACAAAATGATCAGTTTCAACAATTGGCTAAAGTATTGGTGTCATTCAAAGGGGATCCAGTATCTGTCAGCCTGGGATGACATGCTCGACAAGCCACGTTGCTTCGCTAGGGAAGGCTTGCACCTGTCACCCTTAGGCTTTCGTATACTGGCCAAGGCTCTTGCCACCCCCATAGTGCCTTTTTTAGGCAAGGCTCAAAGGACAAGCCCACCTCCATAGACAACCCAAGGATAAAAAAACTAAAGGTAATGCTACTCAATGCCAGAAGTCTAAACCTCAAGATGCATGCACTCGAGGCTCTCCTCAGTATGGAGAAAATCTATGTCTGTGCAGTAACAGAAACCTGGTTCAAGGTTCCTGAGAGCACCCCAGCACTACCAGGTTATAACTCATACCATGTGTTTTGGCCCCAAAACTCGGACCGAAGCACAAAAGGAGGGGGAGTATCTATATTCATCAAAGATACCTACACCTCCAGGTTAGTGGCACTGCACGAGCATCGGAAAACATCCATGTGCAACTAACAGCGGGCAAAACTGCCTTTCAGTTTGTAGCCTGCTACAGAACACCCTCCCTATTACAGGAACCCCGCTTGGCATTCCTGAGAACACTGGAGAATATGAAGGTCTCTCCAAACACTATGTTATTGGGTGACTTCAACTACCCAAACACTGACTGGGAAAACTACTCAAGCCCAAACACCCTCGCCCAATGGTTCCTTGAATTTATAAACTCTAATGCAATGGAACAACTGGTCACCACTCCCACAAGAGGGAACAACATATTGGACCTGGTCATCACCAACAAGGAGACTCTATGTTCCACACCAGAGGTAAACACCTCATTGGTAAGATCAGACCATAAACAAATTTCCCTGGACATCCATATCCCATCCCCAACCCCAGCCAAGGAAATCACTGTAAAGAATTTCTCAAAAGCCAACTTTGCACCTCTCAAGACTGAGGTGGAATCCTTCAAAGCCCCTGGGCCAGAGGATAATACAGCCCAATCCGCAGAATCCTTTACAAATGCATTCTATGAGCACCTGCAGGAATGCATGGATCGTGCTATCCCAAATAAAACCAAGACTCACTCCTCCAAAAACAGGAGACCGGTCTGGTGGACCCCGGCCATAAATAATCTATACAACAGAAGGAGGAAGCTACTACATGACAGAGCAAAATCCCAAAAAGGGAAGGCATCTCTGATCAGTATTAGCAAGAAACTTCGATCCCTCATAAAATCATCAAAGGCCAGTTTCGAAAGAAAAATTGCCCTAGACACTAAAGATAATCACAAGGCCTTCTTTAGTTTTGTCAGAAACATGGGAGGAAACTCCCAGATATGCTCTGAATTGTTGTATAACGGTACAAAATATACCAAACCTACAGACATAGCCAACATCCTGGCAGACAGATTCAGTGCAAACTTCTCCCCCCCTTCCCCCCAAAGGAGCAAATGCCTATCCCAACTGAATGTAACCTCCCTGACATCACAGATGCACAGGTGAAAGCTGCCCACTCCAAAGCAAAAAACACAGCATCTATGGGACCGGACGGTGTCCCAGGCTGTGTCTTACACGAGCTCCAAGATGAACTGAACCCTCACATTAAGTCACTGTTCAAACTTAGCCTTACTACAGGATATGTACCCAAAGAATGGCGTACAGCTACAGTGGTCCCACTCCACAAAGGTGGTGCCACAACGGACCCCGGAAACTATCTCCCCATAAGCCTGACTAGTCTGGTCTGTAAAGCAATGGAGCGTATTATCATGGAACTCATAAACAAAGACATTGGGAGCCTCCAGACACTGGACCCTACCCAATTTGGCTTTGTTAAGGGCAGATCTTGCCTCTTAAACCTAGTTGATTTCTTTGAAATAGTTACCAAAGCCATAGATGAGAGCAAGGTAGTCCACACAGCCTACCTGGACCTCGCAAAAGCCTTCGACACAATACCCCACTCGGGCATCATAAATAAGCTTACCAGCTTAAATATCAACCCCTATGTCACAAGATGGGTTGCAAACTGGCTCAGAGATAGAACCCACATGGTCAGAATCGCAGGTGCCATGTCCGAATCCAAACCAGTTACAAGTGGCATCCCACAGGGCTCAGTTCTGGGACCTCTCTTGTTCGGTATATACATCTCTGAGGTTCAGGCTAACACGGGGGGGATTATGGCTGACAAAGTTCGCAGATGACTGCAAACTGGGGGCCATAATCGAATCTCCAGCTGACACAAGCATCCTCCAAAAGGGTTTCACAGAGACGGATGCTTGATGCCAGAGCCACGGCCTCAAGCTAAATGCTAAAAAGTGCATAGTCATCCCCTTTGGAAAAAACAAGGTGCCCACAAATTACCACATAGGTGGTAATCCATTAAGTACGGAAGAAATAATTAGAGATTTGGGGACCAACGTAGATAGTAATCTCTCCTTTGATAATCACGTTGCCAAAGTGGTTAGAAAGACCTTCTATATAGCCCACCTTATCACGAAAGGGTTCGCATCTAGATCAAGAGAGGTCATTGTGCCCCTCTACTCGTCACTCATCAGGCCCATAATTGAATACAATGCCCCTTTTGGGATGTACCTTACTCGACACCTGCAGCAACTGGAAAGACCCCAAAAGTACCTCATCAAGAGGATCATGGGCTACAAACAGATGTCCTATGCAGCTCGACTAAAGAAACTCCAGCTCTACTCAGTTGCTTACCGCCTACTCAGAGGTGATCTATGCCTGACGTACAAAGACATGTCAAACCCAGAATTAATGGACATGCTCCACCTCAAAAAATCCAAGTCTCTTAGAGCTACACGCTCTAGGGACCTAAACCTCAGCACAAAAATAAATAGGACATGCTGGAGGGACAGATTAATTTCCCAGAGGCTCCCTCACTCTGGAATAGAATCCCAATTCATGTTAGACATAGCCCCTCGCTGACCCTCTTCATGCGAAATTTGGACGCGTGGATGGGAAATCGCAAATTCACCCCTGGGATCTCTCCTGTGTCCCTGCTAGACAGAGGCACAGTAAACTAATCTTAAAAGGGTACCTTCTCTGACCTACTTTACAGAGGCACAGTAGGCTAACCTAATAGGGAGGCGGAAGCCAAATACACTCTGGCTAGGCTTATAAATGCCCTAGCGCAGATAGCCTAGTATCTACCTATGAACTTATGAACCTATACCATCACATTTTCCTGTCTGCAGTTCTCTGATATTTGACTGTTATTGCATACATGCTGTTTTTAATGGCCTCAGGCTCTGCCCTCATTCTTATTAAACATATTTTGCTTAGGAATGAAGTTCAATGAACAGCTCTTTACTGACGTATTCATGAGACTATTTTCACCATCTTTAACCACAAGCAGTTGTTTTCTTGTTTATCACACTACATTCTGCCAGTTATTGCCGGTATAATTTCTGTATTCTGCTTCAAGTATGTGAAATTCCTTCATACGTGCTTTAGACGGTCCACTTACACACACTAGATACAACTCGGCAGCAATAACTCTGCACTAGCTTTCTGCCGTTCCTCTCAACAATAAATCAGCACTAACTTTCTGCCAATAACACACACACACATACTTCTGCACTAGATACAACTCAGACTCAGCAATAGATTTACTTCTGCGTTAGATAAAACTCGGCAGTAATAACTCAGACAGCACTATATTTCTGCCATTCCTGGTAGCAATAACTCAACACTAGATTTGATTTCTGCCATTAGTGGCAGAAGTACCTCAGTCAGCACAAGATTTCTGCCATTACTGACACAACAATACCTCAGTACTAGATTTCTGGTAGCAATAACGGCACAACATAAATAGGGAAATGGCAGTAATAACGAGGGAGCTATAGCCTATAGATTTCTGTCTTTGGCACTAACTAATTAAGGAACTGGCACTCTGGCAGCAATAGCGATCTGCACTAGCTTTCTACCAATAACACACACACCTCTGTAAAGCTTCTTACCTTACTTCAAAACAGAAGAGCCGTTAACTCCATAACTTGCATTTGTGGCCAAACAAGTTCTGCCGAAAAGCTCCGCAATCCATAATACTCTTCCCCGCTCGCATTTTGAACTCCTTCAGCTCAATTCCCTCTTCTCTCGCATATACTCCATAAAACCAGCTCACTTCTCTCGCATATACTTCAAAAAACCCTTCATGCTCGCATTTACGGCCAGCCGGAAATGATATGAGCTCCCTAAGCTCAATTCTGACTGGCTGGCAGCCCTGATGGCACTGACGTCATCACGCACATGGTGATGTCAGTACTGACAGAGTGAAAATTAAAAACAAAAGGGAAATAAATCGGAAATGAAGGGGTGCCACTCGGGAATCATGACACCCCTTCATTTGGACCCCAAAACTCGGTAAAAAACGAGTAAATCGGTATGGTTGGGAGGTATGGGCAGAACTATGATTTATAAATATATGTGAGCAAACTTAAAAAAAAAAAAAAAAAAAAAAACTACAGTTCAAGTGTTAACATAATAGTAGGTTTCCTGAGTAAATATGTCAGGGTCAGATGACTAAAAATCTAACACACCTTATTTTAGTGTCACAACCTGTTGCTGAAGTTGGACAGTCTCAACAATACAATGTATGGCCCACTCCATTAAGTAATTTATTTGCCCGATTTTCTAGCACAATAAAATCATATATTCATCAATAAATATATAAACAATTGCTGGTATTAAGACTGCAAAAGTATTTATTGACATTTATTGACCGGGAAAGTCCACTGGGCTTGAGACCCATTTTCAGTGGAGGCCCGGGGAGAAAAGCTCCAAGTTACATGAAAATTATTCTGTAAGGAAACAAAATTATAATTATAAAGCAAGTGAAATAATAGAGAAAACTATCTAAACAGCAAATATGTTGTAAAAAGGCACAATACAGTAACAATGGAACATTAGCATGTAGGAAAATTATACAGTTAGAAATATTTAACAATACAGCTCAATTTTTGGGGAGGGTCAGGAAAAGGGAAAGATAGAATTAGAGAGTTAAACTGAAGGGTAAGACAGATGTAGTTAGAATCTTATAGCTAGGTAGTGGGAATAAGCAGATAATAGGTGGGATGTATTTAATGGTAGTATTAAAAGTAGAAAGTGACAGAGAAGAGAAAATGTGTCAAGATGGTTGTATTGATATGTGGACTATGATACTAAAGATTAGGGATAACTCGTATGGTGTAACAGCATAACATATACATATGTATATTTGCTATGTGAAACAGTTTTGCTAGATTAAGGAGGCTGCGGATATGTGTAACTCTTCTGATGCAATAGGTGGCAGAATTCAATTCTGGTTTTACTTTTTGTGATACTTTGCATGCTGCTTTAAACCAAACAAATAACTATTCACAGCAAAGCATTTTCCAGTGAAGCTTTTAGTGCACTCTGCATCCTTTATCTTAAGCTTTAACAGCCTGGCTCTGTCCCCAACACAAACTGCTGAGATCAGACTCAAGAGTATGCTATCCTTTACAAATGAGGATCAGATGCATAGCAGAACGGATCTTTATTTTACAAAATTTCCCTCTGCAGCTCCCTTCAGAAGAAAAGCCCCAAGAACACAAACAACATCATTCATAAACAAAAGGCCAACTGTCACAGAAAGCAGGTGTTCTCATTAGCTCAGTTCTTACCTCCAATTTCATGATGCAGTACACTATTCAGGAAGTGAAACATCTACTGCTTGCAAGACATACAAACCAGAAGAGTGATAAACAGATACACAAATCTAAGTATTTCTGTAATGTCTGCACAAGAAACAAACTTCTCTAACTCAAGCTTCTGCAGTTACTCACTTCCTGTCCTCCTGTGAAATATATCCCCACACTGTGCAGACAGTCTGATTAATATTCATGACATAAAGCTGTGAGAACATGTAAGGAGGGAGGGGATTCTATAAATATTTAATGAGATGGGCTGGCTCATTCAGCTTTGACTTCACATTGCTAGTTGCTAGGAGTGACAAGTTTACTATGTGAATTTCTGCTGCATGCAGAATAAACCAAGTTCCATACATTTTCCTTTTCTTGCGTAGTGCTTCTGTGCGTCTTATTTTATGGGTGAGCTGCTCTATCAGATGGCATTTAATCTGATAATGTACAAAAGGTCAGAATGTAGCTCAAGAATATATAAGAATGTCTAGCTGAGTCTTTAGCCACTGCTAATCACAGCAACAACATTTCTGCTAACAGATAAAGAGTGATCTATTTGCTAATTCTCCTGTATTATAAATAAGATGCATGTATTACTTAACCACCAGACTATTTTTATTTTGTTCCAGAAAACATATAAATTGTCATGACTTTACCCATTGCATTCCTTAGTTCTGCTTCTGTTTTTGTTGCTCTCACTTTTTCAAGACGTCTGTTCTGCTGATGTACTACCCTTTCTGTGAAAAATACATCTTGATATCTCCCTTGAGTCTTACTCGTGGTACATTCAGATCATGAATTCTTGTTGTTGCATGTACTGTGAAACTTCCCTTGTGGTACTTACATTTTCCTATCTTATGTCTTTCCTGCCTCTTTTCTTCAACTCTGTTCATGTTAAACCATTCTAGTCTTTCTTTATGTGGTTTATGGTGAAGACTGTACACAGATTTTGCTGCCATGTTCCATGCCATATGTTTGAAGGTTAATAGATTTATACTATACATTCAGCCCCAAATGAGAAGCTTGGCCCACAATTACCAAGTCTGTTAATGAAGTTTAACAAGGAATTTCTTTGTTTTGACATGTAAGGGGAGTCTATTCCACACCACCTGTACCTTGTCTATGTTCAAGCTCCTCTTTATTACTCTGCTTTATTTATTTACCTAATGCATCACCTGGTATGAATACACTACGTCTCCTTTACCATCTTTAGTACTGTTTTCTCTTCATTTGCAAAGTTGCTTTGCAGAAAAACTGTTTTTCATTCCTATAGTAAATTTAACGTGTCTTGTTTTAGAACATTCCTCTAGCCTTTCCATTATGTTTTCATATTTTTTCTTAACTGTTTATAAAGGGTCTATATTACATGATCAAAATTTCAAAGCTTCGAATCTGATATGGTCGACACCATATAATTGAAGTTTTGAAACATCAAAAATGTAATAAAACACAACAACCTACAAAAACAAACCATTTAAATGCTGCACCCCCACATCCCCCACTACATAAATATACCAACTCCGAGATCACACTACGGTGCAGAAAAGGGAAATCTTCCCTTTCCGTGCTGTACAGAGATCTCTGTTAAAAGAGTCAAAGTTTTAAGACTTCGATCATATGGTGTCGACCATATCAGAATCAAAGTTTTGAAACTTCGATCTTCTGATATAGACCCGTTTATAAATATTGTTGCATATTTTGTCTCATCCACAAAGATGCATTATTTTCCTTCCAGGCCTTCTGTAGTGTTACTTTTGTTACTTGTACAGATGTTGGAAAGAACCATGCCCACTGTTGATATATCTGGTATAACACTAACAATCGTTCTTTCATATGGTCAGACTCTCTTTACTATGTTCCAGATACACTAGACTATATGCCATTTTTGAAAATAAATTTACTTTAAATGTGAGCTGCCAAGCTATAGTTAAACTACAAGGTATTTTACAAAAAAAAAAGATATCATGGCACACATGCAGACAGTAATTTGTGCTGTAAAATTGTGAAATAATCGTTGCTACACTCACTTCCATAATTCCTGGCTGAACTTGTCTCTCCCTCCTTCCACAACCAGCATACATTGACTATATTCAGAGAGAAGAAATTGGTAAAATTGATTTCTTAGACAAAGATCAAATATATTTTTCTTAGGGTATATTATTTAGTCATCTCTGTTCCAACGACTGGAGTGTGCATAGTGTCATATTTGTGAACTGCAACTTGCGAATATGTTATCTATTGATAATGTTCTGTTTCCAACTTGTTATAACTGTACAAATATTTGCACTATGTATGTATAAGTTAACAATGTGTAGAATTAAGCTGAATTTTGTATTAGGCTTTTTAGAAGCTTTATTAATTTGTTAACATATTATGACAATGTGTAACTTTTCTCCCTGGGCCCCTGCTGAAAATAAGCTATTATCTAGTTTTGACTTTCCCACTAAACAAAGTCAAATAAATACAATAATATTGCATACATTGTTAAGTTAATGCTGATGTAAGTGATCAACATTAGACACCATTACTGAGATTTGGATGTATATGCATATGTATCTGAGTGTGTGTGTGTGTGTGTGTGTGTGTGTGTGTGTGTGTGTGTGTGTGTGTGTGTGTGTGTGTGTGTGTGTGTGTGTGCATTGTTTGCATTGTTTTTAGAAATGAGGACATGTTGCATTTCACCACAGAGGTGTTCTCAGGCAGGGTGCTACAGGCCATAGTGAACAGGAACAATTCTTGTGCCATGCAGCCAAAAGGTGAGCAGCGCAGCATTGGGAAAGGCTTCAGTTACACATCTCTCTGAGCAGGGAATCATGGACAGGTGAAGACTTAACAGTTAGTTGGTGTAGACAGTCTGTGGGATGTGCACTCCCCACATGTCAGCACACAGTCTGAGGGGAAGGTCTCTTCCCCTAAAAGAGAGGTGTAACTGGGGGGAGGGAAGGCTGCTCTGGGTGAGCAGTGATAGGAGCAATCACAAGGTGATAATGTTGTGGAACTGTAGTCAGGGTCGGTCTTGGGTCAAGTGGTGCCCTAGACAAAAGGGTTCCACAGTACCCCCTACACACCACCTGGTGACCCATCCTGGTCTATTTACACCTTCTAGTTTATTGGAAAAGCACCCCTGCTAGAGTGGCACCCTAGGCGGCTGATAGTTGGCCTATGCCTAAGGCCGGCTAGGCTATGACTGTAGTGCCTCTGTTCAGAAACAAATGCTGATACTGCACTTGGAGTTTTGGCTGTGTGGTAATGTAATAGCAGCAAGGTTGTCTTCAACTTCTAGAATACTTTTTTTTCTAATCAACTTTGAGATGAAGGGCTATCAGAAATTGGCATCCTACAAATTCAGGTCTGCTTATCACTTGACATAATAACCTCAGTGACATTGCAGTATCACATGGCTGACACTGTAGGGGTATCCCAAACAGCCAGGTTTTACATCTTACAAAAGTTACCAGCAGTCATATGCCACAGGGCAAAAGTTGCCATCTCCATTGCTGGTTTGGCAGATTGCCACTGAACCCATCTATGGAGCTGCCAAAATCTTACGTTTCCCAGAACTATAACTGTAGGCCTTGTAGGCCTTGCCTGCAGGTCAGAAGGCCACAACTGAGGTAGCCCTACAGCATGGGAGATGCCAGCTGTGGATTTTTGATTAAGTATTCATAACCTGGCAAAATCTGATTCTGTACAATTAGCTGATAACACACTACCTGTACAAAGTGCAAACAGATTAATGGATGATAACCTATACTGCATGCCTCAGTGACTGCCCACTACATGGCAGACATTCCCATGTGTGACCTGTTCTCAGTACCATCTTACAACCATACACTGTATGAGCAAAGGAATTTGTACAGATGTTACTTCAGCTGTATGCCTAGAGGCATCTGCATACACATTAGACAATGTCAGAGGGATACACACACAAAATACTGTGTGTGTGTGTGTGTGTGTGTGTGTGTGTGTGTGTGTGTGTGTGTGTGTGTGTGTGTGTGTGTGTGTGTGTGTGTGTGTGTATAGATATATAAACATGATGTTAACACACATTGAGCAGATATAGTTATGCATTGCGTATAGTTATAGTATGTGTGCGGTAAATGCAAGGAGCATGTTATGATTGTCTGTTCCTAGAGCATTTCCTTCCAGATAGCCTACATTGGACTGCATTTTATTTTATCCCTTTTTTATTGGGTTAATCCCACTAGGACAGTGGCCTCTTTTCAAGGGGAATGAGAGATGGTATTCATACTATTTAAAATTTGCCAGAGCATTGGAATAATTTGATACGTGCTCTGGTATCTTTTGCATGTACATGAGCTTCAACAACTGAAGCAAGAAGAACTTCAGTTTAAACACAATTTCTGTAACAAAACCTTAGTAACAAACTAACACTACACTAGCATCCATTCTGTACCCCATACAGCATCTTCCATCATCATTATAGACAAGAGTGGCCAGGTTGGCCTGGACAAATCATTCAGGCTACAAGTATAGTCCACTATCTATACCAATGTGCTTCTTACAGGTGTTTTATCCAGGATGGCTTGCACCTATCTCATTGGGGCTTTTGTATACTGGCTAAAATGTTTTCTACCCACATAATCCTCCTTTTAAGGCCATGTCAGTCTACTCAAGCAACCAACTTAGTAAATACAAATTTAAATCTGGTAAATATCAGTGCAGAGTTTCAAAATAATGGCATCACTTTTCCTTAACTTGCATATCTTCTGCCACTCATATAGGCTTACAAGTGTGCATAGCAGTAATGCTGGTGGTGGTGGTGGACGGGTTTCTTTATTCAAAACACCAGCACCCCCCTGTAGACTAACTGCAAAAGAACAATGGCCTCAAACTCTTTCATACCCCAATATCAGTAAACAAAATCAATAACACACCCTGGCCTACCAGAGAACTCCATTCATGGCATCCACAAACCAGAAAACATATCTTAATAAACTGCAGCTCTTCTGCATTAACACAAATGCTATAATTTTAGGGAATTTCCTCCATAAATTTTCACAACTACACCTCTACAAAGCAATATGCTGAATAATTCCTTGACTTTATCATTGCACACTCCCATTTTTTTAAAACAAGATACATGTTTTAAATCATCACTTATGATATAGGCAATCATACATTTATATGAATGGAAACAAACTATACTGAGATATTTTCATTTGCAAAAATTATAAAAAACTTAACTATCCAGTCATTCTTAGTCAAACATTATGAAGCTCATTCAATTCCTGTCTTCCTTTAAACCTCATTCCTCCTCCAAAACATTATTCTGCATGTAATGTACCCACAGTTCTCATTTTTATATGTAATTTGCTCCGACCCTTTTCTAAAGATCCCGATTTCATTTTTTTTCTCTGCCACTATATTCTGTTCTCTACTTCTACTACAGTTGGTTTAGACTTTGATTTCTGTTTTCTAGTAATTGCTGTTTCGACAGCCACCAGAATTAAATTCAGCAAGATCTTAATATGTCTAGGCGGTTCTTTTTTTTTTTTTTTTTTTTTCAAAACAAGTTTATTGTTTTAACATATAAGAGAAATATCATAACAATTTTATACAAATAATTAAAAATAGGTATTATTATAATATTCAACAAAACAACTAAAGTATTTACAAAGACATCCACTACAATCAGATCAATTAATTAAACTAAAATACTGTGCTATTGAAATTAGAATTTTTTAACAAATTTTGTAAATTATCCCATACAATAAAATGTGATGTTTTTCTAGTTGTTCTCATTCTAATTGTGCTTATTTCCATATGGCACATTATATTCATAACATTTTTAAATTCATTGAACGAAGGAGGTGTATCTGAAATCCAATTTCTAGTTATTATTTTCCTAGCCACTGCTAGGATAGACCATAACAAGGGAAGCTTAATCTTTTTAACACATTGAGGTACAGGTGTGTTGAATAATATAAGAGACTTAGAAATAATGAAATTATCTGTATAAAGAGCCTGCAAAAATTCATTAATTGACTTCCAGTATTCTTTCAACTTCATACAGTCATAAAAGATATGAGCCCAGTCAGCATTAATTTCTACATTACATCTCTTACATAGATTATCTTTATTATTAATTTTATTCATCATCAAAGGTGTATAAAAAGATCTATGTAAAAATTTCCATGTATAAAGTCTCCAGACAATGGAAGATGTAGTTCTATAAGCAGATTCCAATATATATTGTTTATCTTGTTGAGTTGGTGGGTCCCCATTAATAGAGGTGAAATAATTCCAGTATGAATCTACATTGTAAAAAGTTTCTTGTCTGATAATTTTATGTATATATGAAAGTTTACCTTTATCAGAAACTTTATGCTGTAAATTTATTATCAAGTAATCAATCAGTTTTGGAATATATTCTTTAACTGTTATAGACATTAGATCTATTCTATCAATGAGATGTTGTCTAAAGATCTGAACCTCTAACCAGCAAGTTTCTCTTAGATCAAATTCTTGTTTTAAGAAATCTAGATTTTAACTTTATTATCAGATATCAGCTGATACCAGTACTTTAGATTATTATCTATAGCTAAATGAGCTCCTTCAGAAGTAGATGACATAAGCATACCCTGAGTATAAATTATAGGGAATACAATAAAATTCCATTCCCTATACTTAGGGTGCATGAATATAAAGATAGCTAATAATAATATTTAATGGGTAACAGACCATATGTTTAGGTGTAATAGGTGAAGTACAAAATTCCTTTAGCAACCACAACATGGAGTTATTTATAATCATATTTTTATGTGTTAAGGAGATTTTCATGAAGTGCATACTAATTAGCTCCCAATAATCTTTCCATTTTGACATATGACCGATCTATTAATAAAGTAATAACTTTTATAATAGAAGAGATAATATATAAATTAAAGTCTGGAAAAGAAATACCCCTTGAGACCAGCTATTAGTATGTTTCTTTAATGCAATCCTAGGTCTATAAGGTGCCCATAAGAAATTTAACATTAGTGTATTCAGTTTCTTGATAGTTATTTTTGTAGGTGAAAGTATTATTGATTGTATTAAGTATAAAATCTTGGGAATATTATCATTTTAATAATTGTAAGTCTCTCCTCCATAGTAAAAACATATTATTCCAGGTATTAAAAATATTTTGTATATTAAGAAAACAGGTATTATAGTTATTATATATAATAGATTTAATATCTTTAAATAGTATTATACCTAAATAAGTTATCTGTCCTGAGTTGGGTACATATTTAGTAAAATCACTAATGAGAGTATTTTTGTGTATATATAGGTAGTATTTTAGTTTTTCTTCATTGAATATTAAACCAGAAATACTTTTAAAATTCATCATTTTATCAAATAAAGACTGCATAGAAGAATTAGATCCTGCTGATGTAATTAGAACATCATCTGCAAAAGTTGAATTTTTGATGTTGTATTTTCTTCTATTTCAAAACCCTCTATGTCAGTACTGTTTCTAATCAAATTAGCCCAAGGCTCCATTACTAAAGTGAATAATAGTGGAGAAAGTGGACATCCTTGCTTTGTACCTTTAAGAATGGGTATTTTTGTGAAACATATGTTCCTACCTTAATATAACCTTTGTATAAATGCTCAATTAAATTTACAAATGCATCAGAGAAGTTTGTGCATTTCAGTAAGGTAAACAGATAGTCCCAACTTACTGAATCAAATGCTGAACCTATATCAAGACTAATAAGTGTTAAATCTTTCTTTTTCCTATTTGCAAAATCAATTAATGTTAAAGTTCTTCTTATATTATCAAAAGTATTTCTATTTACAATGAAGCCCGTCTGATCTATGTCTATAATGCCGGGGATAATTGTCTTCAATCTATCAGCAAAAATACTCATAAACATTTTATAATCAACATTAAGTAATGAGATGGGTCGATATGAAGAACATCTAGTTGGATCTTTATTAGGTTTTAAAATTGGTGAAATAAATGTATATTGCCAAGAGGGGGGGGGGGTTATTAACTCAGTTTGGGCCAGAATAAAAACCTTATGTATTAATGAATATGTAGTTTTAGAAAGGATTTTATATATCTCTGGTATAATACCATCATTACCGGTGCTTTGTTTGATTTAAGCTTATTTATTTGTGTAATAACTTCTGTATATGAAATACTCTTGTCCAATAGTTTAATCTGTTGTTTGTTTTTTATTCATGTTTGTGGTTATAAACTCCTTTATTTTATCTTTAGGTTCCATGTTAATGTTGTTATGGTTAATCTTGTGAAAGTGATTTCTAAATTCAGTATTTCTGGTATACTAGAAACATTCTTCTTTTCCTTAGAGAAAAGATTTCTTTGATATGGTTTTGTTTATTCAATCTTTTGTTTTATTTTTAAGTCTATGTAAGTATTTGGGGCTTATTGAATAAGACAAAAACTTGTATTTCTCTAAAGTTATTTTAACTTTATGAGTTAAAATTTCTTTGTATTTCTCATTTAGTTTGTTTATTTCTTCAATAACTTTCTTGTCCATAATATTTTCTTTATTATTATGCTTATAAGAGTCCAGTTTACTTTGAATATCTAACAATTCCTTATCCCAAGATTTCCTTTTGTTATTATACCATCTGATACTTTGTCCATATAGATATGATTTTAAGGCATCCCAAACATAGACAATGGAGACTTCAGGAGTATTATTTATGTCTAGAAAATGTTGTACTTCTGAAAGTATATATTCTTTATAGTCTTTTAGCTGAGTTAAGTATGCTGGTATCCTTTTGATCTGAACATTATGAGTATTTTTATCATGAATTCAAAAACAATTGAGTTATGATCAGATATAGGACATGAAATGATTTTGGAATTAATTAAATCTGTTACCATCTGGTTAGAAATAAAGACCCTATCTATTTTTGAATAAGTTTTGTATCTGTTAGAAAAAAGGTGTATGGTAATGATTTTGACTCTATCTGATTATTAATATCATTCAAATGATAATAATTAGCAAAATCATTTAAATGTTTTGCATTAGATGTAATTCTTCTTTTCTTTATAGTGGTAGTATCACTTTCATGTAGTATACAATTAAAATCACCAGCTAAAATAATATCCCTATAGAGAATGATATGATCTTATCAATATGATGTTTCACTGTATTAATACCAATTCGTATCTAATATACATTAATTAAAGTGTAAGTCTTCCCATTAATTTGTATTGTAACCATACAAAACATTCCTTTGTCATCCTGATAAGACTTAATGGTTTTAGGAATGGGCATACTTTTATTCCATAAAATAGCCACTCCTCTTTTTTCTGAGTGTGCTCTGAACTAACCAATACTGTATACTTATTAGTGGCTAGTTTATCAATATCTTTTTTCAAGAGATGGGTTTCTTGCAGGAAGACTAGATTGGCCTTGTGTAGATTAATGTATCTTATTAGGCTTGCCCTTTTACACGGATTATTCAATCCATTAATGTTTAAAGAAATTCCTTTTAAAGATGTCATTTGGCATTTTAAAACTCAAGAATCTTATGATCGAAATAACAAATAACCAGATAAATAATGTTACATCTCCTCTTTTAGGTGTACCTTTAAATATAGCTGTATTTATTAAATCTCTTATGGGATTTTGTATAGGATTCAATTTTGTTTGTAGTGACAATGAGTGTACAAAATATATTGTGGATGTCAAAACTATATACATATAACAATGAACAAGTGAAAATAATGTAAGGATTAAACCTTGCATCCCGCCTGGAGTTGAAAACTCCAACTTAGTATTTACTACTCAAGTTAACCCCTACCTAAGCAGCAGTACCTCAGTTACCACCTTATCAATTTAATACTAGTTATATTTAACTGAGGTTAACAGTTTTCAATTCAATTATCTATCAAGACAAAACTACACATTTGGTAAAACAGCATCATATAAACTAAAATAAACTTTTTTTTTTTCTTCTCTTTTTTAAAAAACTGTTCATACTATTATATAAATATATGTAATATATAACACTTGTATTCTAATAGCATTCAAATAATCTTAATGTTAGAAATCAAGAGGAGAGAAAATTATGTTCTAACATTCATTTAAATCAAAAACTTTGGCTAATATGATTCAGACATTACATGCATTAAGATGCATCTATTTTCTGTCATGTGAATTCTATCAACAGCTTCCAAAAAAATCTTGAATTGTTTGTATATTTACTTAAACTCATTATTGTCAATAGAGTAAAATATTGTATTCATAAAATTATTATAAATCATATTGCATAGTTATGCAGATTCTCAGAAACACCTGCGTTATTACCTAAAAAAAAAAAAGCCATCACACACATAAACACAGACACACACACATACATACACACACACATACACACACACACACATCCACACACACACACACACACACATACATATACACATACACATATATACATACATACACACACACACACACACACACACACACACACACACACACACATACATACATATATATATATATATATATACATATATACACATATATATATATATATATATATATATATATATATATATATATATATATATATATATATATATATACATACATATATATCTGATCTCACTGAGTTGTGTCTCTGTAGAGCACAATCCTACTTGCTGTCCCTAGAATAAATCTGTCTGCTTTATACAAAATAATGCACAGCAAACACATATTAGTAACCAGATTTTACAATCATGCTAACCTACTGCTTTAAAATATATCACATGACATTTCTTCCAGAATAGAGTTATAAGATTATTTATGCTTGTCAATCAGATGAATTAAATGAGTTATAGTAAAGTATATGTTTGTGACACAAGTTTTTAACACAGATTATTATGCTACTGTTAAGCAGATTTTCAAAAACATTTAAATAAATGATTCATTTTCTATGCCTTCTAAAATAAGATATTTACTTGCTACAAGAAACTACATCATCTAAACTCATCATAACTGACATATTTTATGAATAGAGTATTTTTCCTGAATCTGTGGTGTGTCAGTGTGATAACCTTGTCAATGTTTATACTAACTGCTTTCAGTTTCTCTGTGAAAATTCTGTGAGTGAAGCTTCTGAGGAAACTCATGGACATTATGCATGAGACAGCCCACATCCCAGATTGTCTCCCTTAACATTTTGGCGGGAAACTTATTAAAACTTGTGGCAAACATTCATTTTGTCAATAGAGTAAAATATTGTATTCATAGAAATTATTATAAATCATATTAGATAGTTATGCAGATTCTCAGAAAAAAAAAGCCATCACACACACACACACACACACACACACACACACACACACACACACATATATATATATATATCTGATCTCACTGAGTTGTGCCTTTGTAGAGCACTGTCCTCCTTGCTGTCCCTAGAATAAATCTGTCTGCTTTATACAAAATAATGCACAGCAAACACATATTGGTAACCAGATTTTACAATCATGCTAACCTACTGCTTTAAAATATATCACATGACATTTCTTCCAGAATAGAGTTATAAGATTATTTATGTTTGTCAATCAGATGAATTAAATGAGTTATAGTAAAGTATATGTTTGGAACACAAATTTTTAACACAGATTATTATGTTGCTGTTAAGTAGATTTTCAAAAACATTTAAATAAATGTTTCATTTTTTATGCCTTCTAAAATAAGACATTTACTTACTACAAGAAACTACATCATTTAAACTCATTATAACTGACATATTTTATGAACAGAGTATTTTTCCTGAATCTGTGGTGTGTCAGTGTGATAACCTTGTCAATGTTTATACTAACTGCTTTCAGTTTCTCTGTGAAAATTCTGTGATTTGAAGATTCTGAGGTAACTCAAGGAAATTGTGCATAAGACAGTCCACATCCCAGATTGTCTCTCTTAACATTTTGGCAGGAAACTTATTAAAAACTAGTGACAAACATTCATTTAGCAGTGTAAATGCATCTAAACATGACAGAACCTCCACAATGTATTCCACAGATCATCACAGCCTCTATGCAAGTGAAATTAAACTCAAAATTACCAACAAGTAATAAAACTCAGCATTCTTCTCCCAACTCAATTTTCATACAAATCCTATTATTCACTGTGCCCACACAGTCAAAAGCATTCTATATATTAATAAAGAAAAGAAAAAGAGTAGAAAATAAAAGGGAGTGAGGCAGAAATAAAAATGTAAGAGAAAGCTGTAAGAAGTATATACAATGGAATGTTACTTACTGTTTATATTAATAGAGTTAAAAATAAAACATATTATTTACTCTTATTTAGTTTTGATTATTATTAGTTAAAGCATGACAGATTATTTACAAACAAGCATAAGCAGTATAATCAAGAAAGTATAATTAGAAATAGCATTTGAAGAACTTATAAACTTTTACAAGAAATAAATATGTTATTATTCTATTAATGATATTTTCATTACTGTTCTCTCCCTGCCCTCCCCCACCCTTTACCCACTACATAATCTAAATAGAATGTCATTGTTTAAACAAAGAAAATAATAAAAGAAGAAGGAAAAAAAGGTAAAGATAAAAAAATGTATCAAATTACTAACCTTACTTCTTTTCAGAAAGAGAAACAAATTGAATCACAGCTTGCCATTAAATCCTCAGGCATTTTGACTGGTTATGAAACAAAACATTTCTTTGCACATAGAGAATAACTTTGATTAAATCTTTTCCAAAATATTTGTGGCTTTCTGGAAATGCAGGAACTATATTCAAAAAGATTAATAATGAACTAAAATGATGAGAGAAAAAAAAAACATATAACAAATCATTTGTTTTTTAGTCTCTTCTTCTTCTCTGAAGTCTTCCAGGAAGCTTCAGTTGCCAATCTCTTTAATGAAGAACTAGCCCATTCCATTTCTTCTATTTTATCCAAAATCCTTTTTCTTTGACAAACAGTAAAGCAGAGTCTAAATCATCGAAGACCTTAGGACCATCAGGAAGGAAGATTTTAAGCTTGGCAGGAAACAGAAGGTATGCTTATTAGTGGCAGAAAAACTTTTCTTTAGCAATTACCATGGAAGAATAGTCATTGTCACAGTTGTCTCATTAAACTTAACAGGAGATTTAAGAACCATCTCTTTATCAAAGATGATAGAAATCTAACTATAACTGATCTAGGATAGTTTTTGTTAGAGTTAGTATTATGTTGTTAAAAAGAAGTAATATTGTTACCTTCAATATTTTCTGGCAGTCAAAATCCTAATGTTATTGTGCCTAGATCTATTTTCCAGGTCATCCAGCTTTGTTTGTAAATGTGTATTTTGTTTCAGCAGAAACTCAATGTTGATTTCCTCTTCTTGGATTTTATTTTCCATGTCATTCACAGCTTCTTCTATGCCTGTCATCTGGATCTTCTGTTGTTGCAGGTCCATATGTAACAAGTCTATTTGTTTTGTAGTTTTTTCTATGAAAGTGTCTATTTTAGTATCCATTTTATCCATCTTAGCAGTAAGTTGCTGGACTATAATTATCAGAGACTGAAGTTCTTTCTTGATGCTGGAGTCTTGAGAATTTGTCTTACTGGAACTCATTTCAGACTGATAAACTGACAGGAAAATTTCCAAAGTAATTTCTGACAGGAATATTATTAAGATTTCTTTTAGATATAGTTCAAGAACTATATAAAACAAACTTATTTAGTTTTTAAGTAATTAATTCCTGTCAATGTAATGAAATTGGTGGAGCTGAAGAAATCTGCTGCTATCCTGTGTTCATCCTTGGCCACGCCCCCATGTCTAGGCAGTTCTGATTCTGCATCATAGCTAAAATAATAATTTCCTGAGTAACATAAACTTGCTTACCTAGGATTTCAGTTAGAGTAGTCTACAGGGAACGTTTAAAAATCTGCCAACTCATTACAATCCCAAAAATATGTTTCCAATTACCTCTTTCTTCCCCATCTCACCTCCAACATTAACCATCTACCTGAGGAACATTTCTTTGGAGTCTGCTTGGGGTATAAAATACCTATGCAAACATTTCCAAGCAAACGTCTTAAATCTTCTAGACTTTGTTGCATATTTGGGAGCCATACATATACCCCCATTCTTTCATTGTGAATTGTTTATCCAATTTCTCTTTGCAATCCTTTCTAACCTCCTTTAATTGATTCCTATAGGAATCATTGCAGATTCCCTTGATCAAATTGTGTGCTCCCCTGTTATGGTCACATACCTGATCTTGTCCTCACAAGCACAATCCCTGTCTTCTCCTTGTCTGCAGTCTGTTGTCAGATCACATTACTGCACTGTTTTATTCATCATACAGTCCAAGTGCAGGTCAAAAACACTGAGTGGTTCCATGGCATGCACACCAGATGACCTGTGTTCGACTAGAGGCACGTGCACTGGAGAGGCTGTGAGGGGATGATGGGAATGAAGGGGTAACACTGTGTCACCCATCCTGGGATGAGAGAGGCAACCTAGGCTTTCTACAGTAGCAGAGTTCAGGTGCAGTGAGCTGCATGCTGCAAGTAAGTATACAGATTGGTCAGAGAGTTCCACATGGGTGGAAGAGAACATGCATTTCTTGATGGCAACAATTACACAGCTGACAAGGGTGCCATAGGGAGGGGGTGTTTAGTGAATACTCCCCAGCAACAGCAGTAAGACACTGCATCAGCATCCTTGATCTCTGCACTAGCCCTGGGTGTGGGTTGTGTTAAACCTGAAGGGGGCCATGGTGGGTCCAGTGCACCCACTAAATGATAAGTGCAGTGCACCCACTAAATGAGAAAAAAACATGCACCCACTAAACGAGAAGAGCAGCACACCCACTAAATGAGAAGAGCAGTGCAGCCAATAAATGAGAAGAGCCATGCACCTACTAAATGAGAAGAGCTGTGCACCCACTAAATGAGAAGAGCTGTGCACCCACTAAATGAGAAGAGCCATGCACCCACTAAATGAGAAGAGCAGTGTACCCACTAAATGAGAAGAGCCATGCACCCAAGAAATGAGAAGAGCCATGTACCCACTAAATGAGAAGAGCAGTGCAGCCAATAAATGAGAAGAGCCATGCACCTACTAAATGAGAAGAGCTGTGCACCCACTAAATGAGAAGAGCCATGCTCCTACTAAAGGAGAAGAGCTGGGAACCCAGTAAATGAGAAGAGCCATGCACCCACTAAATGAGAATAGCAGTGCTCCCAGTAAATGAGAAGAGCCGTGCACCCACTAAATGAGAAGAGACATGCACCTATTAAATGAGAAGAGCTGTGCACCCACTAAATGAGAAGAGCCATGCACCTACTAGAGGAGAAAAGCAGTACACCCAGTAAATGAGAAGAGCCATGCACCCAGTAAATGAGAATAGCAGTGCTCCCAGTAAATGAGAAGAGCCATGCACCCACTAAATGAGAAGAGCCATTGGTGACAGCCGATATCTACAAGTTGAAAAAACAAACACCCAGCCATCTTTATTAACTTGTCCAATGCCAATTTCCTCGTATTAGGTGATGGCCTGAGATGGTTCATCAGCCTCCACATCTTGAAGACTCTGTAGCAAACACCGCTGCATATTGGCAAAGTTTACACCCGTCATTTCAGTTCTTGCACAGAATCTCACATTCCTATATGAAAGATGTACAATATAAAATTCAGAAACAAACCTTCTTGTGAAACTCATCTATATTATGGCATATCTTTTTTTATTTATGCTTTCCAGTAGCCTTTCTTCAGGGATAACCTGAAGTGGTACTCAAACTGACTGAGGAATTTGGCTAGAGTACTAGGGAAATTCCCCTACTCATTTCCACAACATGCTGTGGTGTCTTTTACATCCATCTAAGCTGCAACAAACTTAAGCATATGGGACCTCAGTTTAATGTCTCATCTGAAGGATGCCACATTTAGGAATTAAACTGTAGAATAAAAGGAAAATGCTCATAGATTTAAAGAGTAGAATAAAACCTCATTGTGGTATAATTAACCTCCAAAGGATTAACAAAGAAGTCAGAACCAAATGCAAATCCTGCACTGCATAATATAAGCTAACAATGGGTATGTCAGCAAATGGTAAACACAAAATATGTTGTTGTATAAATGACCTCAAAAATAATACCCAGCATTGCAATGATCTTCTCTGTAGTGGGATCACCCATTAAAATCCTGAAGATACAATTAATATCCTTGTAGATGAATTCAGCTCCAACTTCTCCCCACTGTTATCTGCAAATTTCCCAGCAGAAAGTATTTAGTGCATGCCCCAGTAATTAACTCTGAGCAGATACTCAAATGACTCTCCACAACTAAATACACCAGTTGTATGGATCCAGATAACATACTGGACTGTTTACTGGTCAGTATGAAACATAACCTATCAGCAGCCTTCATTACACTTCTCACCCAGAGCCTCTTCACGGATACATACCAGAATCCTGGAGAGCAGTAATAGTAGCTGCGTTATACATAGGAGGACGCAGCAGAGACCCTGACAACTACAGACCTATCAGCCTCAGCAGCATCATGTGAAGGTAGTGGAACAGATTAAAATGGAATCCAAAAATAAAGACATAAGGAACTGACATCTCCTGGATCCCTAACAAATCTGCCTTTGTTTAAATTGGATCATGATTATCAAACCTAACTGACTTCTGCAATGGAGTTACGAAAGTACTAGATGAGACCAACTTCATGTGCACGGCTTATGTCGAAGATTTTGACTTGATACTTCATTCTGGCACCATCAATAAACCAGTCAAACTAAACATAACCCACTGCATTTCCAGCTGGCTCTCTGATGGTCACCCCTTTATTTTAGTTAATTTCACACTACGTAACAATTTGATATTCTGAGAGTCATTAGTGTGAGTCCTGGAATAGCAAAACTAACCAAAAATTCAGATTTACACACACCAAGTCCAGTATTGCCTTTCCTCACAATATTCATTTTCTTTGAGGCATGATGATCTTGGAGTTGATGTATATAATTTCATGGGGTGGGGAAGTTTGCATCCCACATTGGAAGGTGCAGGAGGCTTTGTCATCCTGGTTCTTTCTGTTGGTAGTTTCATCCATACCTCTCAACTTGGAATCATAAAACAAAAAAATCTGGACAAAGGCCTATGAAAAATACATACAACTAGCCAAAAATCTGTATGCTAATTAACATAAAATTTGCATACATAATTATGTAACCCCACCCACTCCAATGGAATTGTGGGATATCAACTTTTAAATGCAAACTGAAGAACAGACAAAATATGAAACATGCAATAAACTGAACAAAAGTATTTTATTTATATTAATATCTGATGTTGTGCAAAACTAAAATACAAATTTCTTTAATAAAAATAAACTGTTGCTATTCATCTACACTAAAATGCATGCACAAAGTAATTCACATTATTCATTACAACACCAAATGTCAAAGAAGAATGTACACACCTTGACTCTTTACATACAATAGGAATGCACGTGCTAATTAACGGACAATACGTTCTTATTTATGCACTTTACACCTGCAATCTCTCTATTCCCATCTTACTTATTTACAGTTTCTTTTAAATTATTTGTGAAACGGATAGCCTTCCTATAATTTACTCCCATCTCCCCTTTATCCTGTAATCTGCCACCCTTCCTACCCACTGCTGTGTCTCTGCTTATTCCTGCAATACTAGTCCCCTCATTTGTAGCTGTCAACTGCAGTACTACTTAAGGGATTGATACAATGTCTGTTTCATTAGGAAAACTATCCACTGAAGCCTCTAAATAAAAACATTGTCAGACCCCTCCCATGCCTTATCTATATCAAGTCACCTGGAACTACTTAATGTATGTGGCTTACCTATTCTCCTGTTTTAACTAATTCCACTACTATTGGTTTTAACTGTCAAATTCATATTGCTAGTTTGTCGCTTCACACACCCGCTCAACAAACCCTTACTTTCCTCTACGTCACTCATAACTTTGCACATTTATAGTATCATGTTGTGGTACTTCACAAATAATTCAGAATGTTATGTGAGAAAGGAATATATGCATATCTATCTATATATATATATATATATATATATATATATATATATATATATATATATATATATATATATATATATAATTCCTTAATACTTAATTCACATTCTCTTAATATTTATGTGTTTCAGGTTAATATTACTATTTCAAAAGTGTCCCTGATTCTGCTGAAATTTGTCCCTGATGCATTGAGAGCTATGGCTTTAGTGACTGGCTGTAACCTCAGTAGTTTATTAGAAAAATCACCCATAAGGGACCGGACAAAATTATGAGACATAATTAGAGATAGTTGAGAAGCATGCTGGTGTTGTATACAAGTAATAATGCACAATAGGGTGTGTGTTATTGTGGAAATAACACATGTAAAGGGGTATGGTGGATGGCCTGTACACCTCTGGAAGGGTGCTATTTCCACAATACACATGCCCTGAAGGGCATTATTGAGCTTAGAGAATGGACTATCTGTAAAATTGTTTTGTAGTTTTTAAAAACTATATACATATTTATTTTTTTTTATATTTCCGATGTAACATAGTTCCTCTGTCTCAAGAATCAAACTTGCTTTATTATATGCATTTTTACTTGAGAAGTATTTTACATCAAAAATATAAGAAATCCAAGTCTAGACACATACACATACATGTTCAGAAGTACAAACATACAGATATACAGACACGCACATACACATAGAAAAACATAACACATGCAAAAATGTAGACAATCAGACAGACACACATATTCATAGATGTAAACACATATACATACCACTTAACAGCCATTTGCTATGCATGAACACAACTATAGAAGCTTTATTCTGAGCAAATGAATATTAACAAAACAAAAAAATCAACCTCTAAGTATTACCTCTTATCACCTCCTTCCCTTCCCTTTATAGTCCATAGTTTTGCATTCAATTGACTTTTCAGCTAAAGCATCTAATGTCTACATTTTGAAAAAAAGATAAACATTAGTTTAATAAATCAGAAATGACAGACTGTCTGTTGCATTCAGTGCTGTCCAGGGTTGCCAGATTTCTAAAGGGACAGGTAGGAACCAAAAAAAGGGGGGGGGCATTAAATAGAAGTAGCTCTGCTTTGCGATTTATGATTAGCCAGTATGCTGGCATATGAGCCAATCAAAAATCACAAAGTGGAGGCTGTTTCTCCAGGATTTTAAAAAGGAGTGTGGGACTTGGGATTGGGTTGCTGATCTCAGGACAGTCAAGCTCAAATAGTAACATCTGCCAACCCTAGTGCTGTCTGTCTTTATCTGTCTCATTCATTCACTCACACATGATCGCTGGCATGCATGCAAGCACACATGCACATGCACACACACAGGTATTTCTTTTCTTTGCATGTTTTTATTTTAATATTACACTCACTAAACATCAAAGTACTGTAATAATAAAAAAATGGTGTTTGCTTGCTTTTAAAATGTCTGAGTTTCAAGGCAGGTTAATATGCTGCTGTGAAGTTGTAGAGTCTTTTCTTAGTGGGCCCTTCCTGTACACTAACACCTTGCCGGAGAGCATTTGTTTACCAGTCAGGGTTTAATGTACAGTTTGCCCACTCTAAGATGATGATAAACTACAGTTTGCTGTGATTAAAAACCTTTAATAAGTAATAGACGCTTTGTGGCATGGCAACAGCAGCACTTTATACATGAGTAGTTGGATAGCCAACCTAGTACTATTGGATTGGGAAGAAGAATATGTTTTTAATAGTGCATTTTGTAAACACGTCAGCTGTTATGTTCGCTATTTGGATGATATCTTTATACTATGGAATGGCACTATGGAAGAAGCTAACATCTTTTTACATGATTTAAATACTGCTAGTAATTGTTTTAAATTTATGTATAGTGCCAGTAAGACAGGTATCCCATATTTGGACACATTTATTTATATCACTAAAGTTGGTTTTGAATCAAAAATTTACAGGAAAGATACATTTAGCAAATCGTATTTGGAATTCTCAAGTTGTCATCCAGTGAATCAAAAACGGAGTATATTTAAAGGTCAATGCATTGGAGCTGCACGTATGACCTCGAATTATCTTGAGATGGCCAAAGAGTTGGAAAACATTGGTGAGATGTTCAGTAAAAGTGGATACCCAAGCCATTTAATAACTGATATCAGTAATTATGTCCAGAATGAATGAGAAAAAATATACAAACCCCTATTAGAGGTAGGATTAGGCTATAAGGGCAACACATATAAGAACGCCAATGTGGCATCTGACAATAATACAAGTGGTATCAATTATAAGTGGGCTTGTATTTTAAAGTATGGTCCACACACAAGAGGTTTACAAAAAATAATAGGAACTAATTGGAATATTTTGAACAGTGATGTAGGGAAACTGGGGGACAAACCGTACAAACAAATTCAACCTTGAAGAAGTTGTTTGAATTTAGAACATATGGAAGCAAAACTTTGGTGACACAAGGTGGAACAAAGAAATGTGGGAATTGCAACCAATGCTTTGCTATATTGGAAGATAGTACTTTGTTACTTAGAAATTCCAAAAGCACACTTGTCAGGTTTAAAAAGGGTAACTGCAGGACACAGCATGTGATATACCTAGCAAAACATGTAAAGTGTCCGAGTTACTATGTAGGGAAAACTGATAGGTGCCTTAGGAACCGTATTTACGACCATTATTACAGCATTAGAAAAAAGGATACCAAAAACACATTGTATAGGCACCTAGAAGCAAGTCTGAACTGTGATCTATTTAAATTTGCCATATTAGTTAAAGTTAACCCTAGGGGATGGAATGTTAGGACCAAATTGGGTGAAAGTGAGATTAAATGGCAGATATTACTAAATGCAACAGTATACCCAGGTATTAATGGCTTGATTTCCATTAAACCAGTACCTGAAGCAAGAATATAATGCTATGAAGACACTTATCTAAGAAAGTAAGTCTATTTCCAGTTCATGCTACTCTGCTTCATTGTTGGGACTGTGATACCATTACAGCAGAATTTTTATCTTATTTTAATATTACACTCACTAAACATCAAAGTACTGTAATAATAAAAACATATTGTTTGCTTGCTTTCAAAATGTCTGAGTTTCAAGGCAGGTTAATATGCTGCTGTGAAGTTGTAGCCTCATTTCTTAGTGGGCCCTGCCTGTACACTAACACCTTGCCGGAGAGCATTTGTTTACCAGTCAGGGTTTAATGTACAGTTTGTCCACTCTAAGATGATAATAAAACTACAGTTTGCTGTGATTAAAAACCTTTAATAAGTAATAGACACTTTGTGGCATGGCAATAGCAGCACTTTATACATGAGTAGTTGGATAGCCTAAATATTGCTGTCTGCACAAGTGCCCGTAACAGGAAAGGAGGAAGGAGGGCAGATCTAGCTACAGCTGAACCAGCAAAGTCATTGACAGCTCTGGACATAATGAACCAGCTAAGGTTAAATAGCATTTGGCTGTGTAACAGTGATTGGTAAATCAGTAGGAAACCTTACATTCAGAAATGAATCTGCTTTATACAGGACCTATGAACCTATATGATTGGATGGGAAATAGGAAATTCACTCCAGGGATCACTTCTGTGGCACTGCTCCACAGGGGCAATGGAAAAAAAATTTCTTGGGTGGCGAAAGCCAGGGTACATTTTTGGCTAGGCTTATATGGGCCCTAGTGCCAGTAGCCTAGTACCTACCTATGAACCTACCTATGAACTTGTTATAACTAATGGCCATTAAAGCAAACCTCTGCCAAGCAACTGAAAGCAGCATGTTCCTCATGAGATCTTAGTTTGTGCAATAAATTAAGTTTGGCAACAAACTAAGTTGTCCCGGGACATCTTCATGGGGGGGGGGTGGATATTAGGAGGAGTTAAGTGGGTTAGGGAGGTGAAAGGGTTAAGTGAAGGCAGAGATGGTTGGGAGGAAATGAGATAAGGATGGGGAGGGGCTTAAGGGGTTTAGTCTAGTGTAACAGAGTTAAGCAATCACATTTTGGCATGAACTTGCTACTGCAAGTACTACATCCTTGACAACCTGTGGGGTACAGGTAGGCCGTGGTGGATGGGTGGTGTATGGTGAGTTGGAGGACAGTGATCTTTGTGGCATTTGGGTGTTCATGTCATCTGGAGTCCTTTGGTTTAGGTGCTGCAGCGTGGGGCTTGTGGCTGGTTTCCCCTTGTTTTCAGTGGGCAAGACATGATGGTCTGTTGCCACGGGTTGCACGTTGAGGTGGTAGCGAAGAAGGGAAGGAAAAAGAAGACATGAGGGAATTTTGAGTTTGATGCAGTGGGGATGGTTTCCTTTGGTCCTTTCCTTTTCTTTGGCCCTTTTGCCATCGCTGTTTGTTGGGAGCGTGGTGTTGCAGTTGGAGGCAGGGAGGTGATTGCTATAAAAAAAAAAGGTGGGTCCTTGGCATTTGTTGTCAGGTCTGGGTTGTTTGCTGTAGCCCCTTTAGTGCATCCAGATGGCTCCGTCTGCTTTGCAGCTATGGAAGGTTGCAGAACGGGTAATAAAAAAAAAAAAAAAAAAAAAAAAAAAACAGAGATCACGAGCTGTGGCTACATGAGGTTTTTGCTGTTTCACGGGCTTTTCCAGGGGTCATCTGAGAGTGCATTTATGGTGGTTGCTGTTAGCTGGCTGTGGTCAGTAACAGGCTAGGGTTGGACTTTGTTGATAAGTTGTGGGGGCGTGGGGTTTCTTCTTCCAAGTTTGCTGATGGCAGCAGTTTGGA
The DNA here is from genome assembly GCF_019279795.1 of Protopterus annectens. Classification (NCBI taxonomy): domain Eukaryota; kingdom Metazoa; phylum Chordata; order Ceratodontiformes; family Protopteridae; genus Protopterus; species Protopterus annectens. The sequence goes on along the minus strand of NC_056732.1, from coordinate 1,844,917,430 downwards.
GGGGCATGGCTGGTGTCTGGATGGTGTCTGTTTTCTGGTGGCTGGACGGTGCTTGGCAGGCTCACAAGGGACAGTGCATGTTATTTGTTCGAGGTAGAGGCTTGCCTACACCATCTGGTCTGTTGTTTTTCTACCTATTGAAAAGTTGCAGATCCTGCTTGGTGATTGCTTCCTCCCGCCTCTTTCATAATTAATCTTATGACTGTGGATGATACTGGGTGATCTTACTGCTGTCACCCACTATTTTCTCTAGGGGCTGTGCCAATGGATAGACCATCCTCTTGGATTTTGTTTTTTGAGTTGTTGGGAGGATTGGAATAGTGCTACATGTTGTGCGCTCCTCTTCTACATGGCGGTTTCTGGTGTTTCGCAGGTTGCCAGGATGGTGTGCCTTTTTTTGCGTGAGCATCTGAGATCTGCCTTGTTCTTATCAAAAAAAAGGGAAACTCTCAGGGGTACAGGTACAGGATTGCACAGAGTTGGCGCAGCTTGTTAAAAAGTTATTCTTGGAAACAACCAGGTTAGACAAAAAGTAAATAAATACAAAAAAAAAAAAAAAGCACGTTACCAAACATTTAGTTCTGGTTCAGCCAAGCAATGGGAAGCTAAATATCTGTGGTGGACAGTGTGTGCTGCTGTGGTTTTGCCAGGCCCATTGGGGCTCGTTGTGGATTCCTTGGGCTGGTTGTTGGATTTAGTCCCTCAGTTCGTGCAGTGGATGGGGGAGTGTGGAAGGGGTCGGATTCGAGTGTGAGTGCTTGAGACATGGATTGGCTGATGAATGTGGATGACATTTTCATTGTGTCTTGCAGTTTTGTGGGTTTCTTCATCACGGAGGAATTCGTGAGTGCTGGTGCAACTAATAGTTGTGGTTTCTTTCTTCTTGACAAACTTCCTTTATTCCTTAAATGATTTGCTTCACCTTCTTAGGAGTCAAGTTTTATAATAAGGTTGAAGTTGAAACTGAAGTCCAGCAACATGAGTGGTGATCACACTGAACTGTCTTCTTTGTAGGACTTTACATAGGAGTACTAGTGGGTGGGTGTGTTATTAAAGGGTAGTGTTGGCTGTGCATGTCCATTGTTGACTTCTCAATAGGTGCATGCATGGTTTCCTTGAAATTTTGCTTTGCACCTTTCTTTTGGGAATTTAAGAAGGCAGGATTGGAGGTTAGAACCTATTGTTCAACAGTATTTATAAGGTGCATGGAAAATAGGTTATCATTACATATTTCGTGTAATTTATGGAACTGTATGCATGGGGATATGATTTAAAATGTGCTTGCAGTAAGGTATTGCTGCAGATAAATGCAAAAAAATATATATAATGATTTCATGAGCTGCAAATTGTTTACAATAAATAGTAACCTTCATTAGCCAAATGCATAATACAGAAAAGTTGTCAGGAAAAGAAGAACCACAGGTATGTCTTCTGTGGTTCTAATTTGTGCAGATTGAAGTATAGCACATACGTATTGGTCTAGAGAGTCTGCAACTAACAGTGAGTGTAGATGTAAAAATGTATTTGTAAGTTCTGAGAGTGATCCTGACCAGGAGGTTGCACGTTGGGGCTATACAACTGGAGATGGATTCCCAGTGGAACCTTTCAGTTTTGCTTTGGCTGTTGGCTGCAGCTGGAGTTTGTTTTGAGTTGGGTTGTTTTTGGCTTCTGGGTGTCTGTGGTGGTTGTGCACTGTAGAGGAGCCGGTGCAGCTTTCCTTTCATGGGCTTAGGGTGTCAGGAGTAATGTTGTGCATGGCACATGAGCAATAGGCTTCATACATTTGATTCACGTAATGGACACCACACTTGCACTTCTCAAAGTATGTTATAATTAAGTTTAAGAATTTCATTTGGGGTATTCAGAACTTTTAAATTGTGTTATGACCTAAACAAACATCAAATATAAATACAATTCTTTCCTTAAAAGGGTGTCTTCTGACAAGTTATGGTAAAGTCTTAAGACTGTAGTCAGAAATAATGACAGGCATTTGAGTTGTGGACTTCATACCATTCTGAATATCCATGCCGCCGCAACCTGTTTTATCAACTTTTAAGTTTGCAAGAGGACTATTTAAAATAATAGAAACAAAACAAAAATGGATGAGGCTCAACACAGCCGATAAAAAACACTTTATTCACTGCAGTATATAAAGTGTTCTTTATCGGCCGTGTTGAGCATCATCCGTTTTTGTTTTGTTTCTATAAGTATCATTTCTGAGGAGGCTTTTTATCCAGGACTGTTTGTTTTTTACTCATATTTAAAATAATACCTGATTGTATTTGGTAAGCTGCTAGCTAGCTATTACTAGGTTTGCTGCATTGTGTCCATTCGTTCCACATTATGCTGGTTAGTGTGCCTCAGTTGGAGATGGAAGGTTAAGAGCTAGGCAGATGGTTTTACAATATACATTAGCTTGGCTTATACAGGGCACTAATGGATGTGTTCTGGAATTGCAAGGTTACCTGGGTTGTGGATATTGATGGGTCCCTTCATCTGTGGTGTTTACTTTTATCATACTCTACTGGTAGTTAAATTTATCTTGGGTATTTGATAGGGTCATTGGAAGCATAGCTTCAGTTATGGCTGCTTTCTCATAGATGAGAATGGCGGTGGTACATTCCTTCCCAGGTTGGCAAGATAGGTTGTCCTTGAAGGTGTCTTGGAATGTGTGTTATGTATTTTGGATGTTTTACATCTTTTTCTTTCTTGCAGATGGGGCTTGGAACACTGCGGCTGTAATTTGGAATAAGTGGAATGTAGTAGGGTTGGGAGGGTGGCCTAATGGTTAAGGTGTTTGCCTTACAAACACAAGGTGCTGGGTTTGAGTCTCACAGGGGATAATTGGCTAGGCTTAAAATGGCTCGAAAGGGCAGTTAGCTTAGTACTAATCTATGAACCTATGAACCTATGTGGGTATAAGGTGGAGCCTTCTCATTACTATTAGAGGGTTTACTTTTGTCCTTTTCTTTGTAGATGGTGGTGTGCAGAGTACCAGTTGTGGCAATACAGTGAATTTGCAGATGATAGAAGCAGTGGCCAATGAGGTGGTTACACATGGGGAACACAAATGGGCAACCATTACTGACGGAAGTAAGTGGATTTCAAAGTTATCGAGTTTTGGTAGAGGATTTTACACTGCTAGTCAGAGAAGGACAGGCATTTGAGTTTGTGATATCAGGGTTAATGGGTCATACAATTTGTTCTATTAACTGTTTAGTATGTTAGATTAACGTTGAAAGTTGTCCCTGCTTTTGGGCATTTGCATTCAATAATAATGACGGAAGTAAGTGGACCATAGGTAAGGGTTTGATGGGGTGGCAGGGGTCCTGGTCAGTGCCTCCATGTTAAGTAATTATGGTGTGTGTGCACATAGAATTTATCATTTTTTTCCTTGCAGATTGCTGAAGTGCAGAAGGCATCATGCGGTGGCTTGAAAAGAGGATTTGAAAGGTGATTTTTGATAGGATGGACGTTCTTGCCACTTGAATGGGGCATAAGGAGGGTCTGAGTAATCACCTTAGTAAGGCATGCTAGAGCTCTGTGTTTAATTAGTGGGAGCTGATTAGTGTATTGGTATAGGAGGCAAGTAAGGAAGAGGTAGGTAAGGGGGTCAAGGGAAAAAGTGTCATGGATGGTTTATGGGAGTGTGGGGATCTCACAGGATGAGTAAAGTCATAACGTTCATAGGAGCACCGGAACATAGTAGGCTACAGCCCTACAGCTCCTGTAAGCCAGTGAAGTTCAATCCTTCTTTTCTTGGAACCTTGGGTGGTCGTATTCACTCATCCAGTTGTTTGAACCGTATGTGGGTGAAGGGCCATTAAGGTGTTTGACAGGGTCCTGGAGTCTGTTCCTAACGGGTGGTATCTTGGGGTGACAAATTTGTCCCTTGAGTAGGTAGTGTTAAAGTTACATACCAGGTTATGATTTTGCAGAATAGTACAAGGATCATTTCACTTGGGTTTGGGTGAATTTTGCAGATAGGGTTTTAGGAAGCATGGTAGGCAGATGGCTGTGTTGGGGTAGTTTTAGAAACTGGGTGCATGGTTACAGGGAGTTAGAAGGTTTAAGGAAGCCTGGTTGCAAGATAAGGCAGCTGTAGGATAGGTCTTAATTACCTGCTAGTGGTAAAGGTAACATAAGGAAAGAGAGCTTTTGAGGGGAAAGGCTGGGGACAAACAGGGGTTAAGAATGGTTTGTTAATGAGTGAATTGGGGGGTTTTATGTCTGGGCACATAGAGTATTTCATTGCTGAGCATAAGGAGTTTTCAGGAACTAGGACAAGGGGCGCTGGATTTCTGCCATCTAAGGTTAGGACATTAAAATTTTGGAGTTAGAATATTCCCTACGGTAATTGAGTTGTTGCACATACAGAATGGGGTAGTTGGTGGGCTAAACTGATAGATTACAGTTAACAGGGTCCTGGGTGTAAGACTTGATACTAGTTGCTTTGACTGGGTGTCGATTTGAGTTCAGGGGGTTATAGTTTGTGGTTATAGGTTGTAAATCCATTCAGGTTGAGCATTGATTTTAGCTTTGAAGGAAGAGGAAAAGGGTATGTATTCTCTTGAGGTGGATGTTCCGGTGGTACAGTGGGGTCATGGTAATCCTACTTTATTGAGTTTCATTAGGGTGTGTTTCAGTGACGGTATGGCAAGGTGGGTTTATGACAGGATTCTAAGGTGATTTACAGATGATGGGTACACCAAATGATGTTTGGCTTAACCCTTCCCTTTATGGTAAATAGTGGTTTGAACAATTTTGGGTAGAAAGGAGGGGGAACAGCCTGGTCAGGCTGGATGGTGGAGAAGAGGGATAGGCTTGCCCTCTTCTGTTCCCCCTCTGGTGTCTGGATGTTCATTTCAAGGAGCTGGGGAAAGGAAAATGAGTATTTGGAGGAAGCTTGCTGAATAGATAAGCAGGCTGAGGTAAGGATGCGGCTTATTTGGTGAAGGTAGTTCAATAACTGGTGTATGAAGTGAGATGGGATGCTGCTTCATAAGTAAAGTAAGCGAGCAGAGGTATGGTCCTTGCTTGTTGGACACGTTGAGTAGGTACGCTGCCCTGATTAACATTACAAGGATGGTGCTTCATAAGTAAAGTAAGCGAGCAGAGGTATGGACGCTACTTACTGGGGGCAGGGTGAGTAGGACGCTGCCCTGATTAACATTACAAGGATGTTGTGCTGTGTTTAGAATCAATTATATTATGAATAGTTGTAATTAATGAATTGGGTGAACACAGCTATGTTATAAAATTTAATAAAGGTCGTCAAATGTCATTTGGTGTGATGTGTGTTTATTGAAGGGGATAGGGACAATCAATTCTTGTTGTCTTTGTTTGAGAATTATGAACAAAGCCAAAAATAATGGTGGGAGAGAGGTCCAGAATCAGGGACTCCTTAAATATTGCTTTAATTCATTTAACTTAACAGAACAATAGCTTTTGCATCAGCAGCTTATTTCAAGCTAAGCCTGCATGACAGAACTCCTACAGCCATAGCCGGCCTTAGGCATAGGCCAACTAGGCAGTTGTCTAGGATGCCACTGTATCAGGGTCGCTTTTCCAGTATTTATTTGTTTATTTTTTCATAGTAAATAAATGGGTTATTTAAAACATGTTGAATCAATATAGGAGAAACTGAAGAGTAAGAGAAACCATAAGAAAAAGGAAGAAAAAAGTAATCTGGGTGCTGTAGGTATGCCAGGATGGGTGCACTGGGTGGTGTGTGTGGGGGGGGGGGGGTGCTGAGGAGCCCTTTTGCCTAGGACATCAGTTGACCTAAGGCCAGCCCTGCCTACAGCAACAAATACTATAACAAAAAAAAAAGATAAAGCTTCTGATATCCATTTTCCTTTTTTTGTTTTTTTTAATTCTTACCTGGAGCTGAAAGAAGTTGAGCCGCTGGAGAGAAATTTTCTCATCCTAATTGCTGCTGTACTGTTTCTCTCCCTTTTGATCATGGGTCTAGGTCTCTGGGGTTTGGGATAGATTTCTTGCAGTTGCAGACAGGCCCCAAATGCTGGGCGGATGGGTCTGGGAGTACGGGACACCCGACTCTGCACTGCACATTTGCACAACTAACTTAAACTTGCAGCACTTGCTCCTTCTTGGCTTGCCTGCCACAGAAGCAGAATGCAGGCAGATGTTTACTATTAAACTTTACTGATTGCTATTGAATAACTTAAGTATAGTTAACACCTCTGCTCGCTATGTGCTATTGCTGTACAGCTGCTACATGCTGCTGCAAAGGAATGTTAATTCAATCAATGTAGTATGAGTCTGACAGTGATTACAAATATACATAAAAATAAGCAAAGTTTAACAGAACAGTCCAGGCCCACAGGCTGCCAGTCTCCCTCATGAAGCTGACATCATCGTGCATGCCATGCATGTGATGACGTCAACGACAACTAAAAAAAAAAAATCGAAAAAAAAAAAGGGGGGATTAAAGCAGCCACTAAGGAATTCATGGCACCTAATAATTTGGACCTCAAACGTGGTAAATACCAAGGAATTTTGTACTGTTGAGAGATATGGTCTCAACATTTCAACAGGTAAGCTGTTGTTCTCTGTTTTGCAATGACTTTTATTTGGCATCTACAGGGCTGATTTCAAATCTGACAAAAAAGGCCTCTAACTGACAAAGTCCATAAATGATCTTTTGAGAATATCAGTGTTGTACAGTCAACAAAGCAAGATGGCTCACAATCAAACAAGGAGTCAACTTTTTCTTAGGTACTTCATTCACAATCATTCACCATTCAGTGCACTTTTGGCTAAATATTTACAAAAAAACCTCTCTATACAACTTAATCCACTACTCTCAAACTGCACCCTCTCAACTCCTGAATCCTTCCTCTGGTTCACCAGACATTCTGTCTGTATACTTGCTTCCTCTCTCTCTCTGGCAATCCTTCCTGTCTACCCACTAAGAGAACTCCCAACTTGTCCACCTTCAGAAAGGACCTGAAAACCCACCTTCACTTTCATGTGAGATGTGTCTGTCCTCAGAAATGACACACCCCTAAACCTCCCATCTCCTGCTGTCACATACCTTCCAGATGTGCCATCTTCCAACAGTTTCCCAAAGGTACATAAGCTGTAAATAAACCCACCTTCAATTTCATGTGAGATGTGTCTGTCATCAGAAATTAAACACCCCCCTTAAACCTTCCATCTTCTGCTGTCACGTACCTTCTAGATGTGTCATCTTCCTCCTAATTCCCAAACGTACATAAGCTGTAAATAAACCCACCTTCAGTTTCATGTGAGATGTGTCTGTCTTCAGAAATGACACACCCCCTAAACCTCCCATCTCCTTCAGTCACGTACCTTCCAGATGTGCCATCTTCCTCCTTATTCACAAACGTACATAAGCTGTAAATAAACTCACCTTAATTTTCAGGTGCGATGTGCATGTCATAAGAAATGGCACAACCCCTAAACCTCCCACCTCCTGCTGTCACATACCTTCCAGATGTGCCATCTTCCTCCATATTCACGGTGGCTTTCTTGTCTGGGGGTGGGGGCGGAATATGGATATCGAAAGTGATTTGTTTATGGTCAGATCTAACCAGCAAGGGGTTGACCTCTGGTGTGGAACACCGGTTGCCCATGTTGGTGATAACCAGGTCCAATATGTTGTCACCTCTGGTGGGAGTGTTGACCAGTTGAACCAAGGTGTTTGAGTTTATAAATTCTAGGAAAAGTTGGGCAAGGGAGTTAGTACTTGAGTAGTTCTCCCAGTTAATGTTTGGGTAATTGAAATCACCCAATATTAGGGTGTTTGGTAGGACCTTTATGTTTCCCAGTGTTTTCAGAAACACAGAATGTGGGTCCTGGGACATGGTGGGTGATCTGTAGCAAACTACAATTTGAATTGCAGTTTTGCCCATTGTTAGTTGCATGTGGATAATCTCTGAAGCATCGTGCTGTGCCATTAACCTAGAGGTGTGGGTATCCTTGATGAATATGTATACGCCCCCGCCTTTTGTATTTCGGTTTGTGTTCTGTGGTTGAAATGTATGGTATGAGTTGTAGTCTGGTAGTACTGGGCTGCTGTCTGGACCCTTAAACCAGGTTTCTGTTACTGCACATATATCGATTTTCTCCATACTGAGGAATGCCTCGAGTGTGTGCATTTTGAGGTTTAGACTTCTTGCATTGAGGAGCATTACCCTCAGTTTTTTGTTACTTGTGCTATTTATGGCGGTGGGTTTGCCTAAATAAGGCTTAATTCAGGCTGAGCATGAACTTGCTCAGTACTAATCAGTGCACCACCCTAGTAAACAAATATAAGTAAATAAATTAATTAACTAGAGTATCACATGCTTGCAATGTATCTAAGACATGAAACATGTTAGGTTACCCATCATCCCCATTTCCTTTCCACAGTCTACATCTGTGTGCACACTTCCTGTTTGTCTTTTCTGAACTCTGTGTAACACATTATGATCATTCATGCATTGTCGGGAGTCTTTTGCCTCCTGCGTCTTCCTATGATGTTTTCTCTCCCCTTTCCTTGCTGTTTATATGTATGACACACCCTTCCAGGTCTGCACCTTCCTTATCCACTTTCTGTCTTCCTGACTTTTGTACTCTTCATCCTGCACACGTGTGTTTGTAAGGTAAGACAAATGTAAATTTCTACAGGTAAAAGAGTAACTGCTGCTTACATTTTCACAGGCTCATAAAATCACAGGTAAGTACAAGGCTAGCTGCCCTTGTAGGCCATTTTAAGACTAGCTAATTGCCCTTCAAAGGTGAGAATCAAACCCTGTACCTTGTGGGTGAGGTAAACACCTTAACCATTATCTTTTCATTTGTGCTGTTGATGAAATGTGCATATCACTGCCACAGAATTGCATCTTCTATTATGCATGTGAATAATATAAATTAGATGTTTTTTGATACCATGCAATATATTTTCCATACTAAATTGTAAACCACTTCCATATAATTTACATTGTAATTTTACATGAATATTGTATAAATATTTGATGTTTCTATATGAAACATGCTGCCACAGTCTTTTGCATATCTTTTTGTATATCTTTCCAATCACAATTACATTACTAATTTTCTGTTTTCCTTTTTATTCTGAAGCTTATATATCTGAATATTCTCTAAAAGCAGACTCTACCTAGTCAAGCTATCCAGGTAAACAAATGCAAATAAATATAAATAAACGTTTTTTATTTTTTTATTGCACACTTATGCAACCAGCTTATTGTACGTTTTTTATTTTTTTATATTTTTCCCCTAATAGATTTGTTTGTTTTTCAATTGAATTGTGCAGGTTATAAGTCACATTAAGGGTGGGAAAAGTTTTGAAATGATTTATTGTGGTCTCATTTTTTTATATCACAAAAACCTGCCATTTTATTATATCCACTATATATATATATATATATATATATTTATATATACATATATATATATATATATATATATATATATATATATATATATATATATTTATATATATATATATATATATATATATATATACACACACACACACACACACACACACACACACACACACACACACACACACTGATAGATATAGATATAGAAGACACCCACCCTATTTGTTTTAAAATAAAGTGGGTGCTACAGTTAACTGGTTTCACTGGCAAAGTTCTGTTTTAAGTGCTTGTCCTGACCTTTTTAGCACTGCACTCTGCCAAAGTGTCTGTGCCTCACAGGACAAAAAACACTTGAAATATTGAAAATATCCTTCTTAGTGAACCAGTGGCTTACCAGCATGTACCACCAGTAATGCATGTACATTAGTAGCTGCAAAGCTCCAACTCCCATTTTTGTGATGTAAGTGCATGAATTCTACTTATGCTGTCATAAATCTTTCATTTCTCACATGACATGGAACTTACTGCATGAACCTACAATCTCACTTCTGCTACATACAAATGCTAACCTGTACAGATGCAAACAACCACCAAACAGTGTACACATGTATAGTGTTAATGATATATTTTTTGTTCTGATTTGCGAATAACATAGTGTTTAAGTGCATTCAGCATTTCCTACACACTGAAAAATATCCATATTTACTTTACTGCAGTGTCATTAGCAGAGCCATATGTTTCAACTGAATGCTGACTTTGCGTTTTACGTAGTTCAGCTAAGGGCAGACCTTGCAGGAAGGTTACTGATTGGGAACATGATGTTCCTGTTCTAATATATATATATATATATATATATATATATATATATATATATATATATATATATTTATAAAAACATGAATCTAAGGAGCAACTTAAAAGAAAATTCACATATTTCATGCAAACCTTACCCTATCCTCACCACAAACAGCAGTCTTAACAGAAACTTGGCTAAAGCCCACATAAATGACAATGAAATTCTAATCCAAGGCTACAATATCCATAGACTTGACAGGACACACAAGCGTGGGGATAGCATAGCCATAATATACAAAGATACACTCAAAATGGTACATCTTGAATATAAACCCCCAGACCTAATGAATTCAGAACTATTAGTCTCCAATAAACACATTACAATTATAGCAAATTAAATACTCTCAGGTAATAACCCTCCATTATTGAAAACCTTCTTTGTTGGACAGCCTCTACATTTTACCAGAAAACCAATATAATGGGGGATTTCAACATGGATTGGTACATCTGCTCTTTAGATAGCCCCTCCAATTTTATTAACATCTATGATTTCTCTAAAATAATATACTCCCCAACCAGAATCGGCAAACATAGTAGCAAGAAATCAATCCTCGATTGGACCTTAACTAATAGGCCCTCCCTCTGTCACCACTCTAGTTGCCTCTCAGACATCCTAAGTGATCATCTCTCCACCTACCTGCTCAGGCACTGAATTTGCCCTCCAAAAACTATCATATATAAACAATCCCACAACAAAACTATTTTTTCCCCTGATATCTTGAAATCCCCCCTACAACAATGCAACTGGACCCCACTAAAATATCTCCACATAGATTCTGCAGTTCACTACTTCAATAATAAATTCCTAGTATCCTAAACAATTTAGCACCCCTTAGGAATATCCATGTTAAATCAAATCAGATATCATGGCTAACTAAGGACACCAAGCATCTCCTCAAACAGAGAGACAGAGCCTGGTCTCAACAACAAAAAAACAAGCTTCCCTTCAAGCCTGTCAAATAAGAAACCTAGCCAAAAAACAAATCAAGAATGACAAAAAGGTACACTACACCATGATCCAACAAAAACACCAAAACAATCCCCAAAATTTGGGGGGAGGTATAAAGCAACTCTTAAAATCAGGTCAGTCCACAACTCCAACCTTCTGTCCAATTCCTGACATGGTTTTAGACACAAACACAATACCACAACCACTCTAATAAATTTCACTAACACTATCAACCAGTTCAGTAACAATGGCCAACTCATATCATCCATTTTCCTTGATATGTCTAAAGTATTCAACATGGTATCTCACCAAAAACTACTCAGTGAACTAGCTTCCTTAAACCTCTCCTAACCTGCCCCCTTGTGGTTTCATAGCTACTTATTAGACTATTAACAATCTGTTAAGTGGGGAAATGAACTCTCTTCCCTGTTACCCATCTCAGTTGGTGTCCCACAAGGCTCATGTCTGGGTCCACTGCTCTTCACCATCTTCACTAACAAACTTTGTACCACCACCCACCTTACCACCATCATTCAATATGCAGATGACTCCTCCCTCATATGTTCAGCTCCCTCCCTTTCAGAACTCCTGGAAAATACCCAAATATCCTTCTTAGACATCTAAAACTATCTTTCTGACTACCAACTAATACTCAGTCCTAACAAAAGAAAGCTGAGGCTCTTCTCAAATAATAAAACTTCTGATCATCCTCCCCCCTTTATTATCTTGTCAATAATGCCAAACTTCTTGGGGTCACAATCCACAACTGCCTGAAACATGGCAAACACTTAGCTCTAGCTATCAGAAAGGTTCATGTCAAATGTGACTGACTTTACAGGGCCCAGCCATACCTTGCCAACACAGCCAGACATTCCATAGCCAGGACACCTCTACTCTACCCTTCAATACGCCTGTCCCATTTTTATAAATCTCAGGAAAACAGACTTAACAAATTAGAGGTCTGTTACAATAAAACCACTAGATTTGCTATAAACCACCCTTACAGATCTCACCACTGATCTGCTGTCTACCTGCTAAAATGGACCAAACTACCCACTCTCCTGTCCATGAATCATTAGCTATTGCCCACTCCATCATTCACCAACCTGATAATTGCCCTGCACTCAAGAACTTAGTTAAGCCCTACACTAACTGCAAAACCCTAAGATTCTCTGACAAACTCTTGCTAAAAGGAACTAAGACCAACAATAGTTGTAGGAATTCTCTCAAATATCCAAGTCCTGGAATTCCATTCTTCAACACATGCTAAACAATACTAAGACATCCAAATTTAAATTTCTCCTCAGGGAACACCTAACCAACAACTGGCTATGATCCTGCACAACTCCAGGCTAACTATACTTCGCTTCTCTCCTAGTATTCCAGGTCTACTACCAGTACTCCAAGCCTGTTACTAGTACTCCAAGCCTGCTACTAGTACTCCAAGCCTACTACCAGTACTCCAAGCCTGCTACTAGTATTCCAAGCCTGCTACTAGTACTCCAAGCCTACTACCAGTACTGCAAGCCTGTTACTAGTACTCCAAGCCTACTACCAGTACTCCAAGCCTACTACCAGTACTCCAAGCCTGTTACTAGTACTCCAAGCCTACTACCAGTACTCCAAGCCTACTACCAGTACTCCAAGCCTGTTACTAGTACTCCAAGCCTACTACCAGTACTCCAAGCCTACTACCAGTACTCCAAGCCTGTTACTAGTACTCCAAGCCTACTACCAGTACTCCAAGCCTACTACCAGTACTCCAAGCCTGTTACTAGTACTCCAAGCCTACTACCAGTACTCCAAGCCTACTACCAGTACTCCAAGCCTGTTACTAGTACTCCAAGCCTACTACCAGTACTCCAAGCCTACTACTAGTATTCCAAGCCTGTTACTAGTACTCCAAGCCTACTACCAGTACTCCAAGCCTACTACCAGTACTCCAAGCCTGCTACTAGTACTCCAAGCCTACTACCAGTACTCCAAGCCTGTTACTAGTACTCCAAGCCTACTACCAGTACTCCAAGCCTACTACTAATACTCCAAGCCTGTTACTAGTACTCCAAGCCTACTACCAGTACTCCAAGCCTACTACCAGTCCTCCAAGCCTACTACTAGTATTCCAAGCCTGTTACTAGTACTCCAAGCCTACTACCAGTACTCCAAGCCTGTTACTAGTACTCCAAGCCTACCAGTCCTCCAAGCCTACTACTAGTACTCCAAGCCTACTACCAGTCCTCCAAGCCTGTTACTAGTACTCCAAGCCTGTTACTAGTACTCCAAGCCTACTACTAGTCCTCCAAGCCTACTACCAGTCCTCCAAGCCTACTACCAGTCCTCCAAGCGTACTACTAGTACTCCAAGCCTACTACCAGTCCTCCAAGCCTGTTACTAGTACTCCAAGCCTACTACTAGTACTCCAAGCCTGTTACTAGTACTCCAAGCCTACTACTAGTACTCCAAGCCTGTTACTAGTACTCCAAGCCTACTACTAGTACTCCAAGCCTGTTACTAGTACTCCAAGCCTACTACCAGTCCTCCAAGCCTACTACTAGTACTCCAAGCCTACTACCAGTCCTCCAAGCCTGTTACTAGTACTCCAAGCCTGTTACTAGTACTCCAAGCCTACTACTAGTACTCCAAGCCTACTACCAGTCCTCCAAGCCTACTACTAGTACTCCAAGCCTACTACCAGTCCTCCAAGCCTACTACCAGTACTCCAAGCCTACTACTAGTACTCCAAGCCTGTTACTAGTACTCTAAGCCTACTACCAGTCCTCCAAGCCTACTACCAGTACTCCAAGCCTGTTACTAGTACTCCAAGCCTACTACCATGTTTGCCTTCTTTCGCAGCACTCTAAGCCTAGTTCTTCCAACTGTTGATATATCCTAGCTCTTCTTATACATAATGTGATGATATTGCCATATAAACTGTTGATGTGAAATAATTATTGTATAGAACTAATGCACTGCTGCATATTGTTGCCCTGTAGAGACTGTCTCTCTTGAGATTCCACATATGTCCTTTATGTTACATTTGTTATAATTTTTTGCATATGATAATTTTTTCAAGCTGGAACTTTACATTTTATACTTAATGCTACTTTCCAATTATTATTGTAATTGTTAAAATTGTTTGTAATGGAGCATTTCTCCCAGGCCTCCACTGAAAATAGCCTTCTGGCCCAGTTGGACATTCTAGGTAAACAAATGTAAAATAAATAAAATAAAATATATATGTATATATCTATATCAAGCTATCTATATCTATCTAGCTATCTATATATATATATATATATATATATATATATATATATATAATTATATATATATATATATAATTATATATATATATATATATATATATATATATATATGCATAAAGAAGGTGTGCAGGAAAAACAGTTAAGAAGAATACTGATCGGCTAACATACAGGTTAAAAGACGAGTTGCAATAGCAAAGAACAAGACATCATGAGTAATATACGAGCTTCTGGAAAGTGGCTCAGTAAATGGCACAAAGGAACTATATCAGGTTGCAAGGCAAAGGTAGAAAATAAGATAATCAGGCACCCTTCATAAGAGGTGCAAGCAACAATTTGCTCAGTAGTTCACAGGACATCAGAGCAGTAGTATAGCTAGTGCAGTGTGCGAGGAATAACTGCTCAGAGTGCAAAATAACAAGGGGTGTGATCAGCCATTCATCATCCCAAATGCTCTTTAATGTAATACCAACTTTTAAAGGCTGGTATTCATTTGCAGTTACACCTGAACACTGTAGTAACTGCTTGCTACATTTGTAGTAAGCAGTTGCAAAAAACAGCAAGACTTATGTTGTTTTTTACCTAAAAAATAGAGTGCTACATGCTTAGTATACAGTCGCAAGCAGTTTGTTGGGGCTTAACGGAAAATAAGATTTTTTAGCTAAAAATTTGAGCACCTGTAGCACTTCATACAGGGTATAAACTGGAGCAAAAAAAAAGAAAAAGATTTTTTATTACTAAAGTCTGACGAAGGATGGTCAGGAGCAGGGCAAAGAAATGGGACCTGAATGGCTGATGGTTGGAGGGAGGGGTGTGTGTTGTGCATCTGGCCACATGTTTTTTTTTCTCTTCATTTGAATAACTGAGGGTGGTGGGGTACTAGATAGTTGGACAAGCTATGCTTCCCCATTAAAGGCAGATGGAAGAAGTACTTTCTTCAGCTTCCGAATAAATCATAGAATTAGTTAGAATAACATTAAGGAAAGTTATGTCAGAAACTCAGCAGGCTCAGATGAAGTCACAGCAGATATAATCAAGATGATAGGTGAGATAAGGGAGAAATGGCTCCTGAAGGTACCTATATCAGTCTAAAGAAAAAGGTATATCCCAGATGACTGGAGAATAAAAGCATAATAGTGCCCATGTACAAGAAAGAAGGAGTTATTCACAATTCTGGGTGGTATGGAGGTGTCAGACTCCTATCACACTGCATGAAAGTTCTGATGAGGGTGATTAATAAATGAACATGGAGATGAGCAGTTCAGATTCAGATCACGATGCAACACAAATGACTTGATGATTGCAGTGAGTCAGATTCACTTTGTGTGGTGTTTTCTCTTTTCTCTGCAGCTGTGTGGCTGTAGATTTAGTATGTTTAATGGGGGCAGGGGAATGCAGTGGTTTTTGCCCCTCCCTGAAAAAAAATTGGAGGAGTATTTCCTGTATATTAAATGTTAGATGCAATGTGGTTCAACTAACTGTTTTGGATTTAATGCGTTTTAGATGAAATTTCTAGATAATTTGTTATTGGACAAAATGTATGTAAGATAAAACATAATACAACCACATTATCTATCTATCTATCTATCTATCTATCTATCTATCTATCTATCTATCTATATCCAGGCAGCACATTTCACGCATAAATGTTTATCTGCCACATACAACAAAACACTAGGTCAAACAGATTTCTCAACACAGAAAGCAAAAATGGAACAGGTAAAACAGAAAGCAGTTCTACCATTTTAAGCAACTCACAGACAAAAAAAAAAGATTTACTTTCATCTCCCAGCAGGGACACAACAACAGTGGTTATATATTTTGTAGGCCTTGAGTCGTATCAAAAAAGACAAGGTGACAGATGTTCTCTGTGTATGTAAGCATCACTCAACAAACAAATTAACCAATGGAAAAAAATGTGAAATGTGCAGCCTAGGTAATTTAATGTTTATCTGCCACATAGAACAAAAACACCAGGCCAAGCAAATGTCTCAAAACAGGAAACAAAATTGAACAGGTAGAGCAGAGAACAGTTCTATCAGTTTAAGCAACTTACAGACAAAAAAGAGATTTACTTTACTAATGCAGGACAGGGTCACCAACAGTGCTTGCATTTTCAGGCCTTGAGTCATCAGAAAAGACAAGGCCACAAATACCCTCTGTGTATTTAAGTATCATTCAAGAAACAAATTATCCAGTGAAAAAAAAAACGTGAAATTTGCAGTCTAGTAAATTAAAGTATGTATCTGCCACACAGACAAAAAAAAAAAAAAAAACACTGGTCCAAGCAGATTTCTCAAAACAAAAAACAAAACAGAATCAGACAGCAGGTGTAGGACCTACTAGATAAAGCAGGATAACAGGAACTGATGTTGATAATGGGGGACCTGAACACGCATATTGGAACAGACAGAAGAAGTTATGAGGACTGCATGCATCCACGTTTGGGGCAACAGGAATAAACAAAGAGAGGCCATTCTTGACTATGGCCTGGCAAATGGCTTGATGGTAACCAACACATGGTTTATAATGAGAGATGGTCACAAGATCACATACATGATTGTCCAACATGCAACTCAGGTAGACTTCCTCCTAGTAAGGAAAGGGCACTGGGGTGGAATTGGTGATTGCAAAGTCTGCACTAGTGAAACAGTCAGCTGACTGCATAAACCACTGCTTGCCACAATCAGCTGCAAACAGTGGTCAGAGAAGACTCTAAGGTCAACAGAGACCAGGTTGAAAACCTGGAAGTTGACTGGAGAGAAAGCACAACAGTTCAAGGAATTACTCAGGGCTCTAGCACCTCAAGAAGAAGAAGAGGAAATAGGTGGAGTTCAAGAAGAATGGCAGAGTCTCAAAACAATATGTGTGAGGACTACAGAACAGATATGTAGCCGAAGAAGGTATAGAAATAAGAAAAGTAAGGAAAGCTGATGCTGGAATGCAGAAGTCAAGGAAGTGATTAAAAGAAAGAAGGCATGTAGGATAAAGTGGGAGACAGAAAAGATAGATCAGACTAAGTAGGAATACTCACTCACTAAGAAAGAAGCTAAGAGAGGAGTTGCAATAGCAAAGAAAAATGCATGATAGCCACTCTACCAACTTCCGGACAGTAAGTCAGTAGTTGTCACAAAGAAAGGTTGCTATGTAAAGACAGAAAGATAAAGAAGATAGTCAGACATGCATTCATAAGGGATGACAGCAACAACCTGCTCACCAGTCCACAGGACATCAAAGACAGATGGAAGGAGTACTTCCAACAACTTCTGAATGAAGAAACCCCCACAGAAGCTGTACTGCCCCAGATACAGCCAACAGTGAGAGAACAGGAGGAGCCCACCAAAGATGAAGTAAGAACAGCACTAAGGAAAATGAAGTCAGGAAAAGCAGCAGATGAGGTCACAGCAGGTATGATAAAGATGCTGGGTCAGATAGGGGAGAAATGGCTCCTGAGAGTACTCATGGCAGTCTGGAGAGAAAGGCATATCCCAGAAGACTGGAGAATAAGCATACTAATGCCAGTGTTCAAGAACAAAGAGGGCATTCACAACTGTTGGCAGTACTGAGGTATCAAACCCCTGTCACATATCATGAAAGTTCTGGAGAGAATGATTGATAAATGAATACAAAAAGTAGTAAAAAGTAAGATGGAAGATGAGGAGTTCAGATTCAGATCAGGATGCAGTACAACTGACCCGATGTTTGCAGTGAGACAGATAGTTGAGAAGAAGCTAAAGATGAGGAAAGAGTCCAACTGGATAGTCCTAGAATTGGAGAAAGTATATGAGAAGGTCCCAAGAAAGCTGATTTGAGCAACCTTGTGGTTGTTTGACATCTCAGAAACATTGGTAAAACTAGTGCAAGCTATGTGCAAAGACCCAATGACTCAAGTATGAACAGTGTTTGGTCTCACAGAGAGGTTCCCATTGGGAGTGGACATGAAGCAGGGTTCAGCTCTGAGTCCTCAGCTGTTCATACTAGCAATGGAGTACATTAGCTAACAGGCTGGAGGGAACAGATCAACACAGTTTCTCTATGCAGATGATATGGCATTACAGCCAGAGTCTGAGCAGTAACTCCAGCAAAGACAGGGACTGGAATTTAAAATTGAAGGCACATGAAATGAAATTGAGTACAGATAAGACAGTTGTAATGGCAGAAAATGGTGACGTTCAGAAGTAGCTGGGAATTGAGATATAATGGAAAAGAGTGGAACAGGTTCGCAGCTTCAAGTATCTGTGGAGGGGTGGTTGAAGAGAAGGGAAGTATGAAAGAAAAGGTCAAAACTAGAATCAGTGGTGCTCCAGCCATCTGGCACAGAGTGTCTGGTGTAGTATTGACAAACAAATGCCAAAGAAGTTGAAAAGTAAGGTGTACAAAACAATGGTGTGACCAGTATTACTGTATGGTACAGAAACTGGAGAAGTAAATGCAGAGCAGCTGATGAAGCTAGAAGTGATGAAGATGAAGTGCCTGAGATGGATAGGAGGGTGCACACTGTGGGATAGATGAAGAAATGAGGACATAAGAGCAGAAGCCAAAGTAGCTCCTATTGCAGAAAAGATCAAATAGAACAGATTATGGTGGCTCAAGCACATGTGCAGAAAAACAAAATACAAACTGCTGGAAAAGATTTTGGGTAGACAAGATGAAAGCAAGAGGAAACAAGGGCAAAGAGGTGGATGAATTGTGTGAGGATGACCTGTGAGAGTCAGGTATGAGTGTCAAAGAAGGCAGGGAAGTGGCACTGAGTAGACAGATATAGTGACAGTTGATACGAGGGATGGGAAGCTGGCATAAAGGGTGGGAAGTTGTCATAATGGTTGGGGTGTTTACCTCACAGACAGAAAATGCAGGATTAGATTCTCACATGAGGTAATTGGCTATGTTTAAAAAATGGCCTACAAGGGCAGTTAGCTTTTTACTAATCTATGAACCTATGACTCCCTACCCTATCTTGAAAATGGGAAAAAGGCATTCATGATTATGATCCAGATGATGATCTGCCACATACAACAAAAACACCAGAACAATCAAATTTCTCAAAACAGAAAAAGTAGAACAGGTGGAACAGAAAGCAGCTATATCAGGTTTAGCAACTCACAGATAAAAAGAGATTTACTTTCCTCACTCAACAGTGAGTTGCCAACAGTGTTTGTAGTTTTTGTAGGTCTTCAGTCTTGAAAACATGTAAAATGTGCTGCGTGGGTAATTTAAGTGTCTATCTGTGACAAAGAACAAAAGCACCAGGCAAAGTAGATTTTTCAAATCAGAAAACAAAATGTAACAAGCAATAACAGAAAGCAGCTCTATCAGTTTAAGTAACACACAGACAGAAAAGTGATTTTCTTTCCTCACGCAGTAAGAAGTCTCCAACGGTGCTGTATGTGACATTCTGATAAATCAAGGCTAGTTTACTGGTGTGCATGGCATATATGTGGCACAATCCACACTGTCATGAATGTATCCTGTACCATCAAAGTTGTCAAATAGCTATGTATGTACTGTGTGCATCACCAGAACAGGTATCATGCATGCATCTGGTATAACACCTTGATGGGTGTTCCAAACAGTAATGGTTATGCAAAAAACAAAAACCTAGGGATGGCCAATAAGTATGAAAGCTCACTGTGGCAAACATGTTACACTTCAGGTTCACATTACTGGAAGATGTGTAGCAAGGTATATGAAGGCGGCTGCATTGTTACTCAGTTATTGGTGTGACGAAGGCTGTGAACTATGGCGGTATTCTGGTCTTTGATGTGGATGTTCTGCACTTAGTAGTTGTGTTACATACAAGAGAGTACTCACCACTGTGGTCACATGCTGGTGGGCATTCCATATACCATCTAAACCAGGACACAGGTCACATACCAACTGGCCTGCTTATAGGGTGTGAAGTCTACATCATCCTTGGTTTGTGTGCTTGTTTTCATAATGTAACAAATCCCCCATGTTTTTGTTTCATCTCATTTGTTGTCAGTGCTGTGACAACAATCTTTGATGTGTGTTGATACTGTCTGTGTTATACTACTATCACCATTAGAGTCAATGAATGCCCACAGTCTGCAGTCCTCCAGACAGCTGTTTGGACACAGTATGTGTATGTCATTCTTCACACCTGTAACTTAATGGACAAGAAAGGGCCCAGCAGACAACCATGATGTGTGGACTTGATCACTGGACCAGAGATATATGTCACTTCACATTTCAACATATTTAAATGCCGCATATGTGACCCAGTGGTCTACCCACTTGGTGAATAAGTGTTTATGGCCACATCTGACAGTGTTGAGTGAATAGCTCAGTGTGGATTTGTGTCAAATGCTTTGGCCTTGTTAAGTTCCATGGAATGATACTGTTCTCATCATGCATGCCCTTGATGACCTCTTTTACAACATCTAACAGATGTAAAATACATGGCTGTACATTAACAACTCACATGTATGTTGCACACAGCCAGGAAATTGCTAGTGTCCATACGTAAAATGTCCATGATTTCTCAGCAAGGAAATACAGGCCATACAAACCATGCCATGGTGTATGTGGATAGACTGGAAGCCCTGGCACTGTAATCTGTATCGTAAAGGATGAGGTGACTTGTGCATGACCTATAGGCCAGTCTCTGACCCTGCCCTGAAGGGAATACTGCACATCTGTAAATCAGATACAGCTGATGACATCAGCAGTTTCTGGTGAGAAGAAAATGCTAATAGCAGTGTCCCACATGCTGGTGTAAAATGTTCTTTCTAATGTCAAACAACTGCACAAACACATACACTCTACTGTTGACTGCAGTGAGACCAGAACCTCTAAGTACACTGTCTAGAGAACTTTGTATTTAAGGCAAGTGCCACAGCTGAAGTCTGGTGGAGAGTGTCAGGCAACACTTTATAGCTGATAATATCAGCAGTGTCTGGTGAGGAGAAAATGCTAATAGCAGTGTCCCACAAGCTGGCGTAAAATTCTCTCTGTAATGGTAAACAAGTGTGCAAACACACACACCCAGGTTGAGTGCAGTGAGAAGAGAAACCCTATCTAATTACACTGACTGGAAAACTGTGTATTTAAGACAAGCACCACAGCACAAGCCTGACTTTTACAAGGCTGCAGGACAACTTATGGTGGATGACATCACCACTGGATGTTGTAGAGAAGATGATGGGAGGGCTGAATGAAATGGATGTGTAGTCATGTGCACGTGTCAAAAGACTGTCAACCCATGGGGATGGAGTGACAACTGTCGGATGCACACTTATGCTCCTCTGGCTAGATAGACACACACACACACACACACAGACACACACACATCTCAGTTGACTGCAGTGAGAACTGAACCCCTACCTATGTAAGCACACCAACCTTTAAACACAGTACTTTACACAACCACCACGGCATAAGTCTGACATATACAAGGCTGCTGGACAACTTATGGTGGACAACATCCTCACTGGATGGTGGAGAGTTGATGTTGAGAGGCCTGCATGAAATGGATATATAGGCATGTGCAAGTGTCAAAAGATTGTCAATCTATGAGAATGGAGTGGTAACTGTTGGAGACACACTTATACTCCAATGGCTAGACAGACACACAAACACATACACACCTCACAGTTAAATGCAGTGAAAACAGAAGCCCTACCTAACTACACCATCTATAGAACACAGTACGTTACGCAAGTGCCACAGCACAAGTCTGACTTTTAGGCTGCAGGACAACTTATGGTGGATGACAGCAGTGCTGAATGTTGAAGAGATGTTGGGAGACCTGCATGAAATGGATGTGTAGGCATGTTCAGCTGTCAAGATATTTCAAGTTCTGCATGTTATCAGAATGATGAGTGCGCAATGTGTAGTATGTGGTGGTTGTGTTCCAATGTGAGGTATATTTTAAGAGGCAACTTAACAAACTATATGTAAACAGGCGTCCATATTAATACAAGTATTTGAAAATCTGAATGTATATTGCCATTCTAAAGATGTATATGGTTTATCATACAACATTTGTTATGTATTTCTGTAGTATAGTTGATATATTTGTGAACAGGTTCTGAGAGACCAGCATTGCAGTGCATGGGGGGAGGTAACACATGACTACATTGCAAATATGTGACATATTTGTAGATAGGCCTTTACAAGCCTAGCCATAGGATTACCCTGGGATAGTCCCACATGACCTTAGTTCCCAATGTCTCTGTTGAGTAGAGCCACTGGAGTTATCCCCGGGGTGAATTTTCTGTTTCCCATCCACTCATCAAGATTTCTCTTGAAGAGGGTCAGCGAAGTGCTCTGATTGACATGTATGGGAAGTCTGTTCCATAGCATGGGCAGTCTCTGGGTTATGAGCCTGTCCTTCCAGCATGTTCTGTTAATTGTGGTAATGAGGTTGAGGTCTCTGGAGTGTGTGGTGTAGAGGGATTGGGATTTCTTTAGATGTAACATTCCTAACAGAGCTGGGTCAGGCATGGTTTTGTAAGTCAAGAAGAGACTGCCTCTATGTAGGTGATATGAGACAGAGAATAGTTGGAGTTTTTTGAGTCTGTCCATATAGGACAAGTGTTTAAGGTCTAGGATCCTCTTTGTGAGGTACTTTTGCGGCCTCTCCAGTTGTTGCAGGTGTCTAGTGAGGTACATGCCAAATGGGGCATTGTACTCAATGATTGGCCTAATGAGGGAAGAGTAGAGGGAGACAATGACCTCTTTCTTCCTGGATGCAAAACCCTTAGTAATGAGATGTGCCACATAGAAGGATGTTCTGACTACAGTGGCAATGTGGTGATCAAAAGAGAGGTTGTTGTCAGTCTGTGTTCCCATATCTCTTATAATGCGTTCTGTGTTCAGTGAACAGCTGTCAATGTGGTAATTTATGGGAACTGGGTTTTTCCCAAAGGGGATGACGACACATTTTTTGGCATTGAGCTTAAGGCCATGGTTCTGACACCAGTCACTTGTCACAGTGAGGCCATTCTGTAAGATGTCAACATCACCTGGGAGTTAATAATAGCTCCCAACTTGTAATCATCTGCTAACATTGTCAGCCAGAGTCCCCTCATGTTGGCCTGGACTTCAGAGAAGTAGAGAGGAGAGGACCCAGGACCAAACCCTGTGGGACTCCACTCATGACTAATTGGCAGTCTGACTTGGAGTCAGCTACTTTCACACTGTGGGTTCTATTTGTGAGCCAGTTTGCAACCCACCTAGTGATATATGGGTTGATGCCAATCTTAGTGAGTTTTTCTATGATTCCTGAGTAGGGAATGGTATCAAAAGCATTGGCCAGATCAAGGAAGGCTGTATGAACCACCTTGCCTTCATCCACTGCTCTGGTGACTGACTCAAAGAAGTCAAATGAGTTGAGCAGACATGATCTACCCTTCACAAAACTAAATTGTGTGGGATCCAGAGTTTGGAGATTCCCTATATCCTTGTTTATTAGGTCCATGATGATGCATTCCATAGCTTTGCATATCAGACTCGTCAGGCTAATGGAGCAATAGTTCCCAGGGTCTGTAGTTGCTCCTCCTTTGTGGAAAAGGATGACTGTAGCAGTGCGCCATTTGGCAGAGACAAAGTCCGAGGTGAGGCTGTGATTGAACAGGGAACACAGGTGAGGTGCCATTTCACTCTGTAGTTCATGTAGAACACAACCAGGGATATTGTCATGTCCCATAGAAGCTGTATTCTTAGCCTTAGACAGTGCTGTTTTAACCTGTGCAGCAGTAATACTGGGTGCCGGGCAATCTACTGGTTTTGTGATTGGTCCTTTGGGGGGGAGAGGGGTAAAGATGACACTGAATTTGTCGGCCAGTATACTGGTAGTATTTCTCCTCGGACCTCTGCTGCAAATTGACTACGTTCCAAGTCGGACTTTCCTGGTTAACAAATGTTAAATAAAATAAATAAATAAAATAAGTAATCTGTTTGCTCGGTATAGGAGGTACCATTGTGCAGTAGCTCAGAGAAAATCTGGGTATTGCCATGGAGATTCTTTACATAACTATAGAAGGCCTTGTGGTTGTCTTTACTATCTGCTGCAATTCTGTTTTCATACCTAGCTTTAGAGGATTTGATGATGAATCTCACCTTTTTGTTTTTCCAGTCTTGGGACTTTACCTTATTCCACATCAGTTTCCTCCTTCTGTTGTAGTTTGTTTATGGCAGGGGACCACCAAATTGGCTTCCTTTTTTTGGAGGAGAGTGTCTTGGTTCTATTGGGTATGGTGAGATCCATGCATTTGTGTACATGTTCATACAGTGGATTGGTATATGATTCTGCGGTCACGTAATTATTCTCCATTTGCATGGGTGCCATGAAGTTAGCCACCTCTGTTTTTAGGATCCCAAAGCTAACTTTGGAGACATTTTTCATGGTGGTTACCTTTACTAGGGAGGGGTGGGTGGGAGGGATGTGGATTTCCAAGGTGATTAGTTTGTGGTCAGATCTAACCAAGGAGGAGCTGACTATTGGTGTAGAGCAACGGTTGCCCATGTTAGTAATGACCAGGTCAAGGATGTTGCTACCTCTAGTGGGGGTAAGAACGAGCTGGTCCAGGTCATTGGAATTAATGAAGCTCCAGGAAACATTGGGCAAGTGTATTGGTACATGAGTAGTTTACCCAGTTAATGGAGGAATAGTTGAACTCACCTAGTAAGTGAGTGTTAGGTTGGACCCTAATATTCTCCAGGGTGCTTAGGAATGTGGAGTGCGAGTCTTAGGACATGGTTGGGGACCTATAGCAGGCTACGACCTGAATCGCTGTCTTACCCAATGTTATCTGCACCTGAAGTATCTCTGATGCATTATGTTGAGCTACCAGTCTGGAGGTGTGCACCTCCTTTATGAATATGGAAACACCACCGCCTTTGGAGCTTTGGTCTAAGTTCTGGGGCCAAAAGGTGGGGAATGAGTTATAGCCTGGTAGTGCAGGGGTGCTTTCTGCTGCCTTGAACCAGGTTTCTGTTACAGCACAAATGTCGATGTTCTCCATTTTAAGGAGTGCCTTGAGTGAGTGCATTTTGAGATTTAGACTTGTAGCATTGAGCAACATGACCTTCAGATTGCCTTTGTTTGTAGCTGTTACGGTGGTAATTTGGTCTTTGGAACACTGCCTAAAAAAAGGGGTGGCAAGAACCTTGGCCAGTATCCAGAAGCCCAGGTGTGACAGATGCAGGCCATCTCTGGCAAAGCATCAAGGTCTGTCAATCATGTCATCCCAGGCAGACAGATACTGGATCCCCTTAGAGTGACACCAGAAACTTAACCAATTGTTGAAATCAGTCATTTTCTGCTTGTACTGTGGTATCATTCTGGGTGATGGTAGGATGCTGCTCAGGGCTAGGGTCATATCTGCCTGGGCTACATAATCCGAGAGCTACTCCATGTCTCTTTTCATGTAGTCCAGGGAGGTACGTCTCAGGTCATTCACACCCACATGTACAATGACAGTCATAATTGTATCTGTTATTGAGCGGCCTGAGTGCATACATTATGTGTTGGTTCCTGGCACCTGACAGGCAGCTGACTGTTACTTTCTCTTTATTTAACATAGTGAGTGGGACATCAGTGTGCCTCACTATCGAGTCACCCATGACTAGTGTGTTGGGCATGCTGTTTTGCCTCAGGGGCTTTGGTTGAGTGGCACACTGTTTAGGAGAGTTATGTGTCTCGTGATTAGTGTTGTGGTGGTCAAGTGCATTTCTGCCTTGGAGGTCTCTGCTGCTTGAATAGATTTTTATTGAGAGCCGACGTGAAGTGGGTGTGTGGTTTGTGTTTTTATGTGAAGGCAGTGCTGGTGTATATTCCAGAGGGCTATGTATTCTATGTGGTGTGGTGCAAGTGTTGACCTTCTCCTCTCGGCCAGCTATTCCAGTCTTGGTTGGAGAGTGTGTGGCTTACAATTTGGATATATAAGTGCATCTCTCAGAAGTCTGAGTGTTGGAAGGTAAGAGGAGAGGGTCGTCGGTGTACATGAGGCAGTTGCTACATTGCCTCAGGATGCCCAAGTTCACCAGATTAATAGCATCAAGCACAGAGAACTGAACTTTAAACATGCCTGGAGGGGTGGGCATTGATAATAAGTACTAGATCTGTTTCCTTGTAGAACGTTTAGTGCTAGTAGCACTTGTGTGCTACAATAATTGCTACAAGACAGCTGATAAAAGGGCTAGACTAATAAGCTAGTATAAGTGCAGGAGAGGAGAGAACTAGTAGATCTAAGGGAAAAATTGAAGAGCAGACTCTGGCACCGCTCAGAAGCTTTCAAAAAGTCCTGGATACAGCAAGTCTGTATCTGGACTAGACTAGTTACAGGAAAGGCAGGAAACAAGCTCAAACGCGGGCTTTTAAAGCGGAAAGTTGAGAGAGATGGAAAAACTGTCCAAACAGCCAATAAACTACAATTTCTGAGCCAGGAACCACTCCTTTTGTGGTAGCTGGGCTACCTAGTGCTTACCACTCCCATTGATAAGCTAGAAGGCTTCCCTCCAACATAGAAAGGCTTGGGGGGCTCAAAAGCTTACAGTTTGGGACACAGAAAATCTGCATCTGGACTTGACTAGCTGCAGGAAAGGGGGGAAACAAGCGCAAACACAGGCTTTTAAGCCAGAAAGTTGAAAGAGATGGAAGAAACTGCCCAAACAGCCAATAAACCACAAATCTGGGCCAGAAACCACTCCTCTTGTGGTAGATAGGCTACCTAGTGCTTACCACTTCCAATGATAAGCTAGAAGGCTTCCAACCAACACAGAAAGGCTTGGGAGCTCAGGAGCTTCCAAAGTAGTTTCATGGCATGAAGACTACATGGGCAGTAAACAAAAGTAATACATGCTATTGTCCAGTTTGCATAGTGCACCACTGAGCAGCGGGTTTACGAGATGTCCCCAAAGTATTTCTGCATGCAGGATACACATTTCTATTGCTTACCCTGTTTGCTCATAGGTAAGCACTGCACAAATGCAAAGCTCATTGCTAAAATTATGAGAATTAGTGATGAGTGTAGGAAATACCTCTGTTGCTTAGCTGACTCTGTTGCAGCAGATGTATATGCATTAATATAGCAATAACCCACGCCTGGGTGTGGGTAATGCTGGATTTACCCACGGTTGGCGTGGTTTGGTCCCGAGTGAAGCCGAGGACCAAACAAAGACAACCGTGGGTAAATCCAGCATTACCCACACCCAGAAGTGGTTATTGTTATATAATGCCATTATTTAAGAAAAGAAATAATTACTTTTCTTAAATAATGGCATTGTATAATGCCTCTTTGCTGCCCTTCCGCACCTGTCTGGTGTTCATGGCAGTTCTGATGTACTGCGCATGCCTACGCAGTACATCAGAACTGTGGGCAAAGCAACGGAGAACGCAAGTTCTCCGTTGCTTTATCTCGCTATGTTAAATGGGTTTAACATAGCGAGACAGCTTTAAAATAAGCAACGGAGATCTCCGTTGCTTATTTTAAAGCTGTCTCGCTATGTTAAACTCATTTAACATAGCGAGACAGGTTTAAAAAAAAGAAAAGGAGATCGCAAGATCTCCGTTGCTTTACTGTGTCACTATGTTAAAGGAGTTTAACATAGCGAGACAGCTTTAAAAAGCAACGGAGATCTCCGTTGCTTTTTAAATCTGTGTCGCTATGTTAAACTCTTTTAACATAGCGAGACAGTGTTTTATACTAACGGAAAAAGTCCGGGTGACCGGATCTTTTTCCGTTAGTATATTGAGGGATTTACCACGGGCACGCTGGTTGGGCTGGCCAATCAGCGTGCACGTTTTTAGGGTAGGCATTGTATAATACATTCCTTTTTTGAGCCCAGATGATATAGGGTTCAAATTTATCTGTATGTAATACTTTTAAATAAGTACTGATAATGCAATGGAATTTTACTGTACTCTACCTTCACCATGTGTTACTGTATTTTTATGTAGAACAGTGTTCTTAAGCAGCATTGAGTAAAAGTAACCTCACCATTGAAGAGCCATTCACCACTGCTTGCCATTAGTGTGTGAGTCCAAACCCCAATTCCCACCTCCGCTAGTACTCCCAGAGAGTACCACAGCACCAGCTGTGGGGAAGTGCTATCTAAGGGTGCAGATAATGCAGAGGCAGCGGAGGCATTACTGCCAGGTTGGGTCCAACATTTGCTGGGCATTGGTGCTGGAGCTGGTGGAGCGGGGACAGGCTGAGCCACTAGGTCTGGCCTACCTCACTGTGCTGTGAAGCATTTAGTGATTTGTTACGGATGGATGACATGGAGACATTTTGACAAGACATAAAAGAAAATAAAAAGAGATAAGGGTTGGGGTGAGAGAAAAAAGACACAAAATTAGTACCATAATATGTGACATACAATGCAGTATCACAATTATACAACTATTTTATCTGAACTATTAGATTTAAGTACATGGCCTAACAACTATAATACAGATTGCTCATACTAATCCTTGTAATGTGCATATTGTACATATGTTTGGGCTAATTATACAGATTAGAGTTAACAGCAGGGCATTTATGCCACATGTATAAAGTTTAATTTATGTTATAGTATTACTTTAGTGCTTTTTTATGTAATATTGTTAAAGAAATGCAGTATTGTGTAGTTGTTACTTATTGTATTTGAGCCCACAACTTCAGGACATCCAAGTCCAGATAGCAGAATTATACTTACACAAACATAGTAGACAGTATATTCTTAGCCATACATCTGAAAAGACAGTAAGGGTGTCTTATCCCTCATACATATAATTCATATCAACTCCACTATTTATGATTATGTCTACAGTGTTATAAGTGAGTTAGAATATAATGTGAAATGGAACAGTAAAAATGTCTGATGAATTTCCTGCATTAAAACCCAAGACCACGTGTATGGCAGCCATACACTTCAACCTGTTGCCAAAAGAATGTTGAAATAATAGTTGTATATTTTTGTGCTCATTACTATAAACTGAACTGTCACAACAGTAAAAATATGTTGCACTTCCTGCATTAGAACCCAGGACCATCTTTATTACAGCCCTACATTTACAGCTGCTGACACAGGAATAGTTAAATAACACTTGAATAATTCCCTATTCATTCATAACCTCTGTGTATTAACCACTGCACAATGTCTCTTACCGTGTTTCCTCAGTGCCCTACAGAACTAACAGAATGTATCCATTTTAAATTGACTGCCTGCATCCTGTCTGTAGTTGTTCAATGGCTGCAGATGTCGGGGAAGCTTGCTAACTGCTGCCCAATGTCTCTTAGCTATGTTGCGTGATGGAAAGCAAAAACTACAACAATGTACCCTTTCTGACCTTTACATTGTCTACACCCTATCTGCAGGTGTTCTGTCTGCTTCTTGTGTGGGCCACTAGTCCAGGTTTGCACACTGTCAAGCATCACGTAAATAAGAGAAGCACAGCTATACCTGACATTCATTATGTTTATCCATTTACCTTGTTTGCACTAAGCCACACACCACACAAAGTCTGGCATTAAAAAATAAATAAATAAAGAAGGGTAAATTAGGTGAAATGAAAAAGAAATCTATTAGATAAACAACACTAAAAATTATGTTGGTACACATGAAATATTTTTACACAGGTTTGGATTTGAACTCTCACTTCAATGGACCTTCTGAACACAATAAGGGTGTCTTATCACCCTTTGCTACACAAACAGCTTTGCAGTAGAGAACTAAAATTATTGTGCATACAACAAATTGCAATATCATCTACAGCACATGTGACACCCGTGCACTGGCCCAGTAAACAAGGAGCCTCAATCCTCACCACTAACACCAGTAAGGGATGTGCACATTGGGAGAATAACAAGTACATCCACAGTAAAGTACAAGTGACCTTAAGAACACACAGAGATCACAGTCAGTCTGGGGCTGGTTTCTCCCTTTCTCTCCAGATCCCCAATAAGACTCCCCACTGGCACAGCTATAGGGTTCAAATTTCAGCCAAGTTGTCAAGCCAAAACCTCCAGCATCCTCTCTGTCCAACCAGTGTCCCTGCCCAAGTAGCTGACACACATACACTTTCAGATTTGATTTATATACAAACACACAGACACTCCTGGGAAAGGCTGGTACAGGTTCACTAGCTATGCCCCCTTCTGCCCAGACTATGAAGTAGTACCAACTGCCACCAAGCACTACTATCGGCTACTATAAAGGCCCTTACCAAAGGGTGTCAGTTCTACTGTGCAATGTTATTATTATCCCATTGGTAAGTGTGACTGAGACTTGAAGGCTATTTAGGAGTGGCTTGTACAGTATCACCAAATACATGCAAGTATGCTAAGAGCTTAAATATCTCTACACAAAACAGCCACAGTTAAAAGGTTTAAAAATATTTACTAATAAATAATAAAAGCACAAGACAATACTCTTTAATTCAACACAGTGACAATAGAGAGTTCAGAAATCTCAGGAAATACTTTAAAACAGCATTGTAGGACAGTCTGACATAAATATAGGAAACATCTACACTAATCTGGCTATATTGCTATCTATCTCTAAGAGAAATACTAAGATCTAAGTCTTGCTTACAGATCAAGGTAAGTGCTGGTGAGTTGTTGTCAGATTCAGAACAAATACAAAATGCAGTCTCTTTCTCCCTGAGATAGTTCTTAAATTGATAATACACATTACTGCTGAGTCATTTCAGATTACATCATTCTTGTCACATCTGCTTAAGTTCCCAGGCTAACATTACTTAAAATGTAACATTTATTTGTGATCTGCATCTGCCAGGAAGCCAGAGAGCAATAAAAGACACTTTACATGTGAAACCTAGTAATTATCTCTGCCTTAAGACAATAGAAAGAAACTCCTAACCTAGACATCCCATCTATTAGCTTGAGATAACACAGACATAAAACTCTTTACTTATCAGCTTGTATTCTTAGAGTTTGCAAGTTAACTCTGTATGTCCCAATTTCTACCATGAAAACATACATTACGTAGGCATAGAGTTTATAGACATTTCTGCTTTCTTCCAGCAGGGTGCACTGTGGTTGCAATCTTGAAGCTCAGCACATAACAGTTTTCTTACATTTGTAAAACAAGCCTGTGGATCATATTAATATTTAAAATGACATAGAATTATTTACAAAATTCTATCTAGCTGGGCTGGCAGCCTCTCACTTTATCACATCCCCCCTCCCCGAGAACTCAAGCTAGTTTTTCAAGTGACCCTTGATAAATGTTGCTTGAGAGGGTTGAGTCTATCTGGGTATACCTTACCCCATTCCCTGTCTTGAGAGCCCATCTGCTTTGGCATTGCTAATCCCACTGTGGTGCTGCACTGACATATCATATGCTTGCAACCCTAGGCTCCACCTGAGTAATTTGGCATTTTGCTGGCTGGCTCAATGTAATCATGTTAGGGGAGTGTGATCTGTAGCTACAGTGAATTGTCTTCCACACGGATAAGGTTGAAGTTTCTGTAATGCCAAACACTATGGCTATGGCTAGACATTCCTTTTCTACAGCTGCATAGCATTCCTCCCTGGGTTGGACCCTATGACTGAGATAAAGCACTGGGTGCTCATCTCTGTCTGAAGAAATCTGGCTAAGTACAACCCCCACCCCATGGTTCAAAGCATTCACTGGCACAACAAATTATTTGCTGTAATCTGGACTGGCTAACACAGGGGGTCCTCCCAAAGCTTTTTAAGCTTCTGGAATGTCTGCTCACATGCTGGGGTCCACACTACCTTATCTGGCCTGTTTTTTTCTTGTCAGGTCTATGAGGGGAGCAGCTATGGTACTATAACTGGAGACAAACTTTCTGTAGTACCCTGCTGTCCCTAAAAGTGCCCTCACCTGCTTTTTGGTAACAGGTGCAGGCCATGCCTGGATGGCTTCCACTTTGGCAGGTTCTGGCCTGATCTTATCTTTCCCCACTCTATATCCCAGGTAGAAGACTACTGCCATACTGATGTAGATAGCCATATCATCTAGGTAAGTAAAGGAAAAATCTCCTGCTCCTGCTAGGATATGATCTACCAGCCTCTGGAAAGTCACTGGGGCATTTTTCATTCCATAGGGCATCTTTGTAAACTCATACAAGCCAAAAGGAATCACAAAGGCTGACCTCTCTCTAGTGCTGGGAGACAAGGGCACCTGCCAGTAACCCTTGGTAAAATCAATGGTGGTAAGATACTTAGCCCCACCCAGCTGCTCTAGGGCTTCATCTGTCCTAGGCATGGGGTAAGCATCTGACACTGTGTGATTATTAATTTCCTGTAGTCCACACAGAACTTGGTGCTGCCATCCTTCTTTTGAACCAGCACTACTGGGGAGGCCCAGGGACTGTTGGACTCTTGAATTACCCCTATTTCCAACACTTCCTGTATCTCCTCCCTCAGAGTCTGTTTGAGTCTCTCAGGCATCCTATAAGGGGCCTGCCTAATAGGCCTTTGGCATACTGTATCTACCTGGTGCTGCACCAGGTGGGTGCACCCTGGTTTCCCAGTGAACATGTTCTCAAACCCCTGTAACATGGCTCAGATTTCTCAAACCTGGGTAGGAGATAGCTGCTGGGACAATGCTACCCTTCCATTGAGGTGTCAGTCTGAGCCTCACTGAGGAGATCAGTCACCTGATCTCCCTCAGATTCCTTCTGCATCCACTGCAAATACTCAGCGCAAGGGCCTCCCTATTTTGATAAAGGTTCATCATGTTAACATGGTACAATTTGTGCTCCTGCCTCCTGCCTTGCAGTTCCACCATGTAGTTAACATCACTGACCTTCCTTACCACCTTGTTGGGTCCCTCCCAGGCTGCCTGCAGCTTGTTGTGTCTGACAGGAATGCGACCCATTACCTGCTGCCCTACAGCATACTCTTTAGCACGAACATTCCTGTCATACCAGACTTTTTTTCTGCTTTTGGGCTTCTCCCAGGTTCTCCTGGGCCAAGCCCATGAGTTCTCTAAGCCTTATCCTGAGGTTTAAGGCATATGGCACAACATATTCCTTGTGAGATTTACACTCATTCTCCCACTCATCACAAATTAAGTCTAGAGACCCCCACACCCTATGCCCATACAACAACTGAAAGGGTGAAAAACATGTGTATTAATGGGGAATCTCTGTAAGAAAACAACAGATGGGGCAAATATTTGCTAAACTTGTCCGCAATGGACTTGAGTGTAGAGTTTAGCCTCTCAACAAGACCATTAGTTTGGGGATGGTAGGGGTGGACTTTAGGTGCTTCACCCCCACAGTACTTCCACAGACAAGCCAGCAGGTCTGACATGAAATTGGCACCTCTGTCAGTCAGTATTGCTTTTGGAAAACCTACCCTGCTGAAAATCTCTAACAAAGCATTTGCCACCTTTTCTGCCTCAATGGAGGACAAAGCCACTGTCTCAGGGTATCTTGTAGCATAATCTACTACCACTAGGATATACTTTTTCCCTTGTGGAGCTTGGGGTACTCAGAGACCCCACTATATCCAGAGCTACCCTCTGAAATGGCTCTGTGATTACAGGCAAAAGCATCAAAGGAGCTTTCACCTTGTCTCTTGCCTTGCCTACTTTTTGGTACTGCTCACAGTTCTTTCAGTACCCTGTTACATCTCTGGAAATCCCAGCTCAATAGAAGTTCTTCATAATATGTCTCTTTGTATATGTTATTCCCATATGACCTGCAAATGGAATATCATGGGCTATGGCTAGAATTGCCAGATGGTAGGCTGTAGGCACTACTAACTGCTGTATTCTCTCACCTTCTAGCCGTCCCTCAGGGGTCTACTCTCTATACAGTAACCCTTTGTCCCAGTATACAGATCCCCCCCTTCCCTTGAGAATCAGGAGCTTCACTAGCTACCTGCCACAAGCCTTGTAATGTAGAGTCTGAGAGCTGAGCCTGTCTCAACTCTCTCTTTGTAACCCTTCCCAGCTCCCCTTCCACAGGAAGTCTGGTAACCTCTGATAGCAGTGCCTCACTGTCAGCCTGGGTACTACTACTCACCTCTACCTTTGCAATCACTCTGTCCAAGGGAACATCAGTACCCACAAGCAGCTGTGCCTCACCTTCAGTCTCACTGCTACAGGGTAGCTTGCTCCCTGAAGTAACCACCTCACCAGTTCTGGCTGCAAATATGCGGTCTGTCTGTTTCTCCCCCAGGCTACCAGACCCACGTGCTTGTCTCCAAGCCTGACTGGGTGTAATTGCATGAACACATGGTACTGTCTTATCAAAATCATTCCCTATCAGGACATCTGCAGGGATATCCTCAAACACACCTACTTACTAACTTTCTTTTCCACCCTCCCAGTCAAGGTGAGCCCAGCTAAAGGTATTTGGAATGGGGTCCTTCCTAAAGCTCTGACTGGAGTAGACTGCCCAGGCAAGTAGTGCTCCTACTTAACCACTGCAGGCTTCACAATGGTTAGGTCAGAAGCTGTGTCTCTCTTAGCAATGGTTTCTTTGTCATTCACTAAGATAGGATATAACCTCTTGTGGTTGTTTGGTACCCTTGTTGTCTCAAGACAACCTACTGTTGGCATTTTGTCATTCCCACTTACTGATTCTCCCAGCTTTTGTTCCCCAACTTGCCTCCATGGGCATCTGTATGCTACATGGCCCCACTGGCTGCATTCAAAACATTTAACCCTAGGTCATGAATGTGTACCTGGACTAGTGGCTTCCCCTGCTACTGGCAGATTCTGTTGGGGCAGTCTGGGCTGCCCACAATGGGTTCTCTTAGACCCATGAGCAGCACTGGGTGTCCCTTTCCTGTGCAGAGATTCCCTGCTTGCTAGGTATAGGCCTCCCTTCTTCCCCAACTCATCTGCAGTAGAGCATTGTCTATCAGCTAACCAGATCCTCATGTCCTCAGGCAAACTGCTAAGGGCTTGTTCGCTCACCAAAAGGTCTGCCAGCCCTGCAAAAGTGGTGACCTGACGTCCACTCACCCACCTATGAAAATAAGTGCTTAGTTCAGCAACATATTCACACACACTTTCATCTGCCTTGCTGCTATGCTCAAGAAACATGTACCCGTGAATTACCACATAGGTGGCAGTACACTAAACACCAAAAGTGTGATAAGAGACTTAGGGACACAGGTGGACAGTAGTCTCACCTTCAATAATCACATCGCCACAACAGTCAGGAAATCCTTCTATGTGACACACCTTCTCACTAAGGGCTTTTCATCCAGAAAAAAGGAGGTCATTGTCCCACTGTACTCATCCCGAATTAGACCCATTATAGAATACAATGCCCCATTTGGTATGTACCTCTCAAGACATCTGCAACAACTGGAAAGGCCGCAGAAATACCTCACTAAAAGAATCACAGGCCTAAAGCAGATGCCCTATGCTGACCGCCTTAAAAAACACCAGCCATACTCTGTCACATATGGTCTACTCTGAGGTGATCTCTGCTTAACATACAAGGCCATGTCAAACCCAGAGATGTTGGACATGCTACACTTAAAGAAATCCCAATCCCTCAGAGCCACATGCTCCAGGGATCTAAACCTTGTCATCACAATAACCAAAACATGCTGGAGGGATAGGCTCCTGACCCAGAGACTCTCCAGACTCTGGAATAGACTGCCCATACATGTCAAGCAGAGTGCCTCTTTGGCCCTCTTTAAAAGGAACCTTGATGATTGGATGGGAGATAGGAAATTCATCCCGGGGATCACATCAGTCACCCTGCTAGACAGGGGTCCAGGGAAGTAAATAGTGTGGGAAGAAATAGCCAGGGAATTGTTATGGCTAGGCTTGTATAGACCCTAGGGCCAATAGCCTAGTACCAACCTATGAACCTATGAACCTATGAACCTATAAGCTTCAGGTGTTAGCTTAAAAAATTATAGCAAATAATTCTTTACAACATTATAGTTTAAAAGTCAACATCAGATAATTTGGAAAGAACATTTACAGCTTTACCATAGAGCAAAGGGGTCAGGAACCGTACCCAGAGCCTTTGGTCAACATTATAATGTTTACATACCGTCTCAAACATATGAATGAAACTATCAAATTTATCCCCCTCTGTAAACTGTGGAAGACATTTAATGACCTTCTGTTGCTTCTGGGGTTCAAGTTACTCCCTTCCCCATTACCGCCATGACTCTAGCAAAGAGTCAGCGTCTCCTTTTCATGTTGCCTCTGCCTCTCCTTTGCCTCCGCTTTTATTTCCAAATGCCTGGCTTCCAACTCAAATCTCTTTAGCTTCAGACGTATTTTTAAGTCCTCTGTAGAAAGGTTGAGCTGTCCATTCTCTGAGTGTTGTACATCTCTATGGCTAGTCCGATCATCCTCCTGGTTGCTATTTTCAGATGCAGCTGTGACCAAAGCTGCAGTCCTGTCAGCTTTAGTCAGGTTTCCATGCACCAGTTTTTTTAGCCTGGCAGATCTCAGCCAACTGGCACTGCCATACTCTTCTGCTGACATGCTTGCCTGCTCTCCCTGACTAACTAAGCTAACAAAAGAAATAAAACAATTGTGATCTGAACTCTGAATGTTCACTGCATGGCTGATTTAGAGTACACAAACACCTTCAGTGATCACTGTACACAAGCTACAGGAATTCACTATCCACACTACTGCCAAACAATTAATATGTGATATGGCTAACTCACCACTATCAATTTGATGTAGATATCCCACCACTGCCACCAATTAATATGCAATGCCTGTACACTGGCCCAGTAATCAAGGAGCCTCAATCCTCACCACTAACACCAGTAAGGGACGTGCACATTGGGAGGATAATAAGTACACACACAGTAAACTACAATTTCCCTTAAGAGCACACATTTCTTACATTTGTAAAACAAACCTGTGGATCATATTAATATTTACAATGACATAGAATTATTTACAAAATTCTATATAGTTGAGCTGGCAGCCTCTCATTTTATCACAGCTCTAACAAAACATATGACAGTTGTTTATACATGCATTCTTTTCAGAACTGTGCACTGAGTAATCACACAGTGATTTCTGACTATTGCTATAAATGCAGCTTCTGTCTTATCTATCTTTTTGTTGCCCATTCTTGCCCTATCTGACTGAGTAATTTGAGATGTGCAGTCTGTAAGGCATTCTGTATCATTGTTATTAAAATGTGTGAAATGTTAAGTGGTAGTAATATGCAGTTGTCAAGAAATGAAAGGGAGGTTGGATGTTACTGAACAGCAATTGTGAAATGTGTACTGCTTACTGTCATTTAAAACCTTGATACAATTACTTTTGCACTTTGTAAGTCTAATCTGGCAAACACATCCACTGGAGGTAGGGGAGACTGAATTGCTGTAATGTTTTGCTTTCCCTACCAGTAGTCATTTACAGTTGTATTCCATGAATAACAAGCACTGAGGGAGTGTCTGCACTATGTTTACATCAGCTTCACGGATCCAAGTATTTAGGATTCAGCAATTCTAATGAGGTCACACCTCATTTTCATATTCACCATGCTTACAGACCTGAATCTACACTACAAAAAGGGAACTGTGAAGTTTGGAAATCTGGAGGTGAGGAGATGTGTTTATGTAGATAACACAGAAGATATTGTGCTTTGGGATTTATCTGCACAGCAGACTACTGATCTTGAAATGGTATGCTTGCATGATTCTGCTATAAACTGCATATTGCATATGGTGAAATGTCAGTAAGAAAAATCTGTTTATATATATATATATATATATATATATCTATATGGGTCTACCTGAGATGGTCGACAAGCCATTTGATCGACTTTCATTTGGTCGACAATTCATTTGGTTGACAGGCAGATTTGCCCCCCTCCTCACTGTTGTGCGACCCGGGAGTTGATATATATAGTTAGGGGGGGTGTGGGGGGCGAAGCCCCCCACATAACATGCTTGTCGACCAAATGAATTGTCGACCAAATGAAAGTCGATCAAATGGCTTGTCGACCATCTCAGGTAGACCCATATATATATATACATACACACATATATATATATATATATATATATATATATATATATATATATATATATATATATATATATATATATATGTATATATATAGACATATTAGCAAATGTTACTTTTATCTGTATGCATTTCTTAGAAGTGTAGTGATGGCATAGGCATGTTTGTCAGGGCATTTTACTTTCGCTGATGCACAGCCTTATTAGATCTCATCATAAGTGCTAATGTTGCAACTGTTTTTATCTGTACTCCCTTCTATTGTTATACCCATGAAATGCAAATGTCCCATATTGTCAATGATACAGGGGTGTTAGCCTTCTAGGATGGACCATACACTCCTTTAAGGGAGTGCTGGCCACAGGTAGACATGACTATCAATTGCTTAAAAATGAATGTTATATGATACATCTGTACATATGTTTCAGGGACAGATTATTTTATAGCATGGTTAGCATTTCAATTTGTTAGACAAATGTGTCATTTGCCTGTTGTTTTGGGGTGGGGGAGCAAAGTTGCATTTCTGTTTGGCACAAACAAGATTTTGCTATTGTTTCTCTCATTGTTGTGGATCCACCCTTGCTTTTTGTGTGATTGTAATATGTTGCAACCACACAGTTCCTTTTTATATTTGAATATCTTGACTGTTTTATGTTATATTTGAATATCTTGACTGTTTTATGTTTCTACAGTAGGTAATACTGAAATATTACCTTTTATATGTTACACCGAAGCAGCACTTTTATTTATGTGATACTTGTGTATATTATCCTACTTTTGTATTTTATGTACCTAGGACTATGGCACCCAGACACCCCAATCCAGGACCACCCTTCAGTGACCCTGGAAATAAGTCATTGTGGAAACATTTTGGAAGCATGGTGCCTTTCTGCTTGAGAGGGGGAAATGAGGTTATGTCTTGCAGAATGCAAATTTGGCAGCAGATAGTTGTTGATATGAATGCAGTAGGTGGCCACAGCAGAACATATGATCAAGTTTGTCACAGAGCCACTGACATGGTTTCATCAGCCCAGAAGAGAGTAGCTGCAGTGGCCTGTGAAAGGATGGCTACCAGAGGGGTTGCTATACAGTGACCACTGACACTACCTGAAGAGTTCCTGTCCACTGTCAGGGATCCAGACAGCTCACTGGAAAGTGCACAACAGCATGTCATTGACATTGGTGCTCCTGTTTCAGGGGAGACAAGTATGTCCCAGGAGGAACTTCCAGGTATGCTTACCTATCTCAGTTGTTAAATACTTCTTGTACAGTAATATATTGTAAGCAATATTTAAGTTCTGTTTAACATTATTTTTTTGTGGGAGCAATAATTGTAGATTGATACAGCTAACATATTATGGTTGATTACAAATGGGCTTGGGAGGGACGTGTCATCCAAGTTATTGTTAAAAGTATCATTAATGGACATAAAAAGGGCAACATTTTCTAACCCCTCCAGTGTTGCTGTTCATTCTGATGATGGTGTCTTTACCTTTCCCTTAACTTCTTCCAGAACCACCAATCACAGGGAGCCTACAATCATCTGCATATGGTAAGCCAAACATTTTTATGTCAGTACTGATGAGTAGTTTAGATAAATAATTAATTTGTGATGAGGGTGTCAGGACTGATGTGTGTATCACTGTAGTGTCTGTAACAGTGGCACCACTGTTATAGTTTGTTAGCATATATTGGACTATAGTAGTGTAGGTATTTATTTTTTCCTGTGTTTGTTGCTTGTTAATAGAGGTAATCCTGACAGTGAAAGTGTGGGACTCCAACCATCTGATGTCAGAGTATCAGCAGACTCTGATGATGACATTGCCAACATCTTGGCTGACAGGTTCAATGCAAATTTCTCTCCCCCCCCCTCACCACGTACAGGGCCTATTACCATTCCAAGGGATTGTGTAAGTCCAATTATTACTGATACGTTGGTTAACAAGGCTCTATCTAAAGCTAAAAACACTGCCTCCATGGGAAAAGATGGTGTCCCAGGCTGTGTCATACGTGAGCTCCAAAAGGAATTAACCCCGCAGCTTAATACCCTGTTCAGTCTCAGCCTCTCCACAGGATATGTGCCCATAGAATGGCGCACGGCAACAGTGGTCCCACTACACAAGGGTGGGGCCACAACTGACCCTAGGAACTATCGACCAATAAGCCTGACCAGTCTGATCTGTAAGGCTATGGAGCGAATCATTATGGAACTCATAAATGGTGAGATTGGGAACCTCCAGTCGCTGGACCCCACACAGTTCGGCTTCGTCAAGGGCAGATCATGCCTCCTGAACCTGGTGGATTTCTTTGAGACAGTTACTCAGGCTATAGATAAGGGAAAGGAGGTACACACGGCTTACCTTGACCTTGCTTAAGCATTTGACACTATTCCCCATTCAGGTATTATTGATAAGCTCACCAGCCTGGGCATAAACGCTTACGTGACAAGATGGATCGCAAACTGGCTCTCAGACAGATCCCATAAAGGAAGAGTAGCGGGATCTATGTCTGAATCCAGACCTGTAACGAGTGGTGTGCCTCAGGGCTCTGTCCTGGGGCCCCTCCTGTTTGGCATATACTTCTCAGAAGTACAGGCAAGCACGATGCTATAATAGAGTCTCCGGCCAACATGGAGATCCTCCAGAAGGGCCTAAATGAGACTGATGCATTGGTGTCAAAGCCATGGTCTCAAGCTAAATGCAAAAAAATGCATAGTAATCCCCTTTGGAAAAAACAGAGTACCCGCAAACTACAACATAGGAGGTAATCCCCTGAAATCTGAAGAAGAAATAAGGGATCTAGGGACCCAAGTAGATAATCAGCTTTCCTTTGATAACCATGTTGCCAAAGTGGTTAGAAAATCCTTCTATGTGACCCATCTGATCATGAAAGGGTTCGCATCAAGATCTAAGGATGTAATGGTGCCCCTCTACTCTTCCCTCATCAGACCCATTATTGAGTACAATGCACCAATTGGAATGTACCTGGCTAGACATCTCCAGCAGCTGGAGAGACCACAGAGGTACCTAACCAAGAGGATTACTGGCCTCAAACAGTTGCCCTATGCAGCACGATTGAAAAAGCTAAGACTGTTCTCTGTTGCATACCACTTTCTCAGAGGCGATCTCTGTCTAACGTACAGAGCCATGTCCAACCCAGAATTGTTGAACATGCTCCATCTTAGCAAAACCAAATCTACTCGAGCTACACGCTCTAGGGATATAAACCTCAACACAACAATGAATAGAACATGCTGGAGAGATAGATTCCTTTTGCAGAAACTTCCCTTACTATGGAACAGGGTCCTGATCTACATAAGACAGAGCCCCTCACTATCACTCTTCAAGAGGAACCCTGATGAGTGGATGGGTAACAGAAAGTTCACACCGGGGATCACACCAACAGCACTACTAGATAGGGGCCAAGGGTACTAGCTGCTAGTACAAGGGTCTAGGAAACTACTAAAAGGGCGGTGAATACCGCACAATGTGGCTGGGCTAATATATGCCTTCTGGCAGATAGCCCAGTACCAACC
The DNA here is from genome assembly GCF_019279795.1 of Protopterus annectens. Classification (NCBI taxonomy): domain Eukaryota; kingdom Metazoa; phylum Chordata; order Ceratodontiformes; family Protopteridae; genus Protopterus; species Protopterus annectens. The sequence continues at coordinate 1,844,875,532 of NC_056732.1, read as the reverse complement.
TATGAACCTATAACCTATGAACCTATAGTGGCCAAACATAGGCACAGTCATGGGGTGCAGAGGTTGAATCTGACACCGAAGATGACATCCAGCCATCCCCTGTAATTCCATCACACACAGCCAGTAGGCCTATGCCAGTAGCCCCTCAGATAGTGGACAGGTGGAGGGTGCGACACTCAATTACGCAGTGTGGTTACTGCTGCTTCAGTGCCTGTTGACTCTGGCTCCAATACTATACCATTCATAAATGTTAAACAGGGTCTTGTTTACACACTTTTTCTAGAGTTTGCAGACCTCAGTGAATATCACCGCTGTGAGCATCAGTGACTGTTTTTTCCACTAGATTTTTCCTACTTATTTTTTTATAGATTTCTGAGTGTATTTTACTTTATAATTCTTTAATAGATTAATAGATTTATCATTTGAGATTCATAGATTTATGTACATACTGTATATATATATATATATATATATATATATATATATATATATATATATATATATATATATTCTCAAGTGTTAGTGGTAGGTTTTTATTTCGGATTTGTTTTTTGTACTACAGTTTTTTAAATAATAATTATTGTTTTTAGCCCAACAAAATTTGGTGTTAGATACTGTTATTTAACTATTAATTTTTAGTTGCTTTTCCCACTTGGCACACAAACTGGAAGAAGTTCTAATAGATGAAAGTGATCCATGTTAAAAATGTTTCTGTATGTAGGTAGAAAAGATTTCTAAGGAATTTTGGAGACTAGTATTAACTTTTTATTTTTTGATACTACAATGAAATGCTTTCAGGAAGTTTTAGCAATTATTAATGTATACTTCTTAGTTTAACTTTTAGTTTAGTTTAACATATCCTGGAAACACACAGCTTAAAGTAGGGCAGCACAGTGTCAAACATGATAATTTTCTTTTACAAAAGCGCTATCCTAGTAAACCACTCCCTTACTTTTAAACAGATTTTAAACAGTTGCATACATGGAATGGTGAATTTCTATACTTTATTCTGTTTTTTTAACTACTATTTGGATAGCTTGTTTGTGTGTTTCTAATAAAGAAAATTTGATTGAACTAGCTTGTGTTTCCCTACTTTCATTAGTGGATTTATACTTCGAAAAGGTTTTAAAGAAAGTTTTTTACCACCTGTTATTAGGTGGGATATTCACAGTATGTTTTTATTAGGTTCCTGAAGTCTAAGGAACTCTAGGGAATCTTAGATTTTCCACACAGAGAAATTTCCTCATTATTTGATGTTAGACCCTGTATATTGACATGCTGGGTTTGTGAGACTTCGAGGGACATTATGGAGACTCCCCTCCCAAGTGTATATACCAAGTACTACGCTATCACGTGGTAGCTGGAAATACAACCCTTGCCGTGTTTTATCTCGAGCCTGCTGCTTACTTTTATATTATAAACCACAAACTAGGTGGTAAAAATACAAGGAATGCAGTCTTTCATTTTATGTTCATTTTTTGTATATACAATCACACAACTACACACTCGGATATATACACATTCACAAATAGATGCTAGATACAGATGCACATGCATCCTTATAATGTAAATGCAAGAAAACAAACTTGTTATTCTTCTTAAGAAGTGATTCTTCTGTATACAGTCATGGAATATAACATTCAGAATCTGTAATGAACAGCACCCTAGCCCAAAAGTTCCTGGAATTCATAAACTCAAATGCCATGGAACAACTAGTCACCATCCCCACAAGAGGAGAAAACATACTTGATCTCATCATCACGAACATGGGAGCACAATGTTCAACACCGGAAGTATACCCCTCACTGGTGAGATCAGATCACAAACTAATCTCGCTGGAGGTCCTCATCCCACCCCCACCTGAAATAAAAATACCAAAGTAAAGAACTTCTCGAAAGCCGACTTCACACTTCTAAAGACTAGTGTGGTCTCCTTTAAGGCCCGAGCGGAAAAAGTACTCAAGCCGCTGAATCACTTACAAATGCCTTCTACCAGCACCTGCAGGACTGCATGGATAAGGCAATCCCAAGCAAAACAAAGACTCTTTGTACCAAAGGCAAGCGTCCAGTCTGGTGGACCCCAGCCATAAACAAACTCTACAACAAAAGGAGGAAGCTACTACAAGATAGAGCAAAATCCTTAAAAGGTAAGACACCCTTGATCACTATAAGTAAAAACTAAGAGCTCTCATAAAATCACCCAAAGCAAATTTTGAGAGAAAAATAGCTAAAGACTCAAAAGACAATCATAAGGCCTTCTTTAGCTATGTTAGAAACCTGGGAGGAAACTCCCAGATATGCTCAGAACTAGTTCAAAATGATGTGAAGATTACTGATCCTACAGACATTGCCAACATACTGGCTGACAGGTTCAGTGCAAACTTCTCCCCTCCCCAAAGGAGATATCTATACCAAGCGATTGCAGCCCCCAAACATCTCCAAAGCCCAAGTGAGAACTGCTCTCTCCAAAGCAAAACACAGCATCCATGGGACCTGATGGTGTCCCCGGCTGTGTGCTCCACGAAATCAATGAGGAATTAAACCCACAGCTAGGACAGCTGTTTAATCATAGTCTTACCTCTGGATACGCACCCAGGAGTGGCGACTGCAACTGTGGTCCCACTTCACAAAGGCGGTGCCTCCACCGACCCTGGAAATTACCGCCCATTAGCTTGACAAGCCTTATCTGCAAAGCCATGGAGAGGATCATAATGGACCTCATAAATAAAGACATAGGAAATTTGCAGACTTTGGATCCATCCCAGTTTGGCTTTGTCAAAGGCAGATCATGCCTTCTAAACTTGGTTGACTTTTTGAAACAGTCACCAAAGCCATTGATGAGGAAAGGCAGTCCATACAGCCTACCTCGATCTGGCAGGCCTTGATACAATACCCCACTCGGGTATCATTGAAAAACTCATCAGCTTAAATGTTAACCCATACATCACAAGATGGGTTGCAAACTGGCTGAGTGACAGAACCCACAGGGTCAGAGTTGCTGGCGCCATGTCAGACTCAAAGCCTGTCACAAGTGGTGTACCACAGGGCTCAGTCCTGGGCCCACTCTTGTTTGGCATCTACTTTTCCAAAGTACAAGCAAACACAGGAGGGTTATGGCTGACAAAGTTTGCAGATGACTGCAAACTGGGGCCATAGTAGAAAACACATCTGACACAGATATCCTTCAGAAGGGTCTCACAGAAGCGGATAACTGGTGCCAGAGCCATGGCCTAAAGTTAAATGCCAAAAATGCATAGTCATACCCTTCGGGAAAACAAGGTTACCCCTAGCTACCAAATAGGTGGCAATCCACTGAGCACAGAAGAAGTTATCAGGGACCTGGGAACCCAGGTTGATAGTAGTCTGTCATTCGACACCCATGTAGCTAAAGTAGTTAGGAAGACCTTCTACATTGCCCACCTTATCATGAAGGGATTCTCATCTAGATCAAGGGAGGTCATAGTCTCCCTATACTCATCACTCATCAGACCAATGATTGAGTACAATGCCCCATTCGGAATGTATCTGACCCGACACTTGCAGCAGCTGGAGGCCCAAAGTTCCTCACCAAAAGGATAAAGGGTCTCAAACATCTGTCCTATGCTGCCCGACTGAAAGAACTCCAGCTCTATTCAGTCACTTACCGCTTACTCAGAGGTGACCTTTGCCTAACATACAAGGCCATGTCAAACCCAGATTTGAGGAATATGCTTCACCTCAAAAAATCTAGATCTGTCAGAGCCACAAGGGCGGGAGACGTAAACCTCGACACGGCTATTAATAGGATGTGCTGGAGGGATAGATTCATCACCCAAAGACTCCCTATGCTGTGGAACAAAATCCCAGTATATGTGAGGCAGAGCACCTCGCTGGCCTTGTTCAAGAGAAATCTTGACCAATGGATGAGAGATCGCAGATATACCCCAGGGATTACCTCAGTGTCACTGCTCGACAGAGGCACAGCAAAATAATGGGTATAGCTCCCCATACTAAAGGGGTGGCGTAAGCCACAAAACTATGGGCTAGGCTTGTAAATGCCCTCGGGCAGATAGCCTAGTATGAACCTATGAACCTATTTCATTTTAAGTTTACATAAAACTGCAATACTTTAAGATCATATGGTGGATTCAACATTTTGTATTAGCACCGCTTAATTATGGCTGTTGCCTATCTTAGTACCAGGCATTATTAGCGTCTGTCACTGCAGTGATTAAGATTTTAAAATGTGAAGAGGATTGAGGTAAACAGATGGCACATGTCCTGCTGAACACTTCTCAAATCCACCCGATTATGATTAATGTACCTAATTCTGAGTCTTACAAATTTCATATTTTATACTGTTCTACAATGAAAACAGATGTGTGATAAAACTTGTTTCTTTTTTTTAAAAAACATTCAAGTTAAATTATTAAGAATCATATTAAGTCATAAAATAGCCTTTTGTATATAAGAAGTCCACTTGTTCCACATTATGACAGATAGTGTTCTACATTTTGAACACATAATCTGCTTTAGGACTGTATTCAGAGTGCAGGGTGACAACAAAGCTAACAAAACCAAAGGAAGGTATAAAATTCACTGGTAGGTTCTGTCTGCCCTTGTGTCTTTGTTTTATAGCAGTAGTGTCATTAGTCACCTGTTAGTACAGAATGTGAAAGGTAGCGATTGGGACAGTTGCAAATGTTTACTGCAGAACTGGTCAATTTTGCAGGCAAGTTACATAACTAGAAACATGAGAAAATGAGTGACCATATGGTCACTTGCTCACTTTAAACAATTAGCTTGACTTTACAGGATTTGTGTGCATTTGTCTAAAGTAAGCTGGGACACTTTTCTTTAGTTACTGTATATCCAGTGACACAAACTTGAAATATGGTACTGGGACCTAGTTTAACATTTGAAATATATCCAGTTAGCAAATTGGGTATAAAGTATGTGTATGGGGCTGTCAGTGGATGAAAATGATGGACTTTGTTGTCATAATCAAGATAAACAGACATTTATCTCTCTCTCTCTGCAGGTCTAATATTGATTTTTGCAAAGTATGTTTGAACATTTTACTATAGCAATGTTTTAGAAACAAGTTGAACATCTGAGATGTACACAGTTAATTAACTAGATGTACTTGATGAGTATGAAGGCCATCTTTGGATAAAAGTGACATCTCTGCTGTTGTCTGATTTACCCAGAGGTGCTGTTTCATCACTGTTATACAGTTACTGACAATCTTGGTAAGACCAGTGTCAGACAATGTATTGTATTTGCTGAAACCAGTGTAAAATACCCATTGCTATGACTTACACTAGTATGGGTGTATATGTGGGGGATGTTACAATGTATTTAAGAGTAGCAGGCTGTCCATAGTTTCTTTTATTTTCTGTCACAGTCAGAAATCAACATTGTACGCAATAAGTGGCGAGTTTATTTATTTATTTATTTTATTTTTCACATTTTTTTAACTGTGTTAGTATGACTGGGCCCAGAGAACCCTTTCTCAGAGGAGACCTGAAGAGAAAAGCTCCAGGAAAGTAATTAAAAATAAGAAAAAAATTAACAATTAATTCAAGTTGTAAGACACTTAGTACAAAAACAGAGAGAAATGTAGAATACGAATAACATATACAAGGCAAAAGTACAATATTTTGAGAATGCAGTAGCAATATGTTTGAGAATTTTGGTTAGCATTAAGTTATTTACAAGGAATGCCTAAAATAAAAAAAAATCAGAGTAAAATCATGACATAGTACAACAAAGATGCATTAAATAGCATAGGTACTAACTGCAGAGAGAGAGAGTAATATATGTAGACAGCTTAGGTAGATTCCAGGCAGATATGTTAATTGAGAGAAGAAGGAAAAAATAATTAGGTAATTTCCTAACAAGTGCAGATCTATGCATGCTGGAAATTAATTTTTAGTTGCTTTATGTATTTGCCACTTTTGGTAGTGGAGCGAAGGGACAATAGACGTTTGTTCCATGAGTATGACACTGAATGACTGCAAAGTATTTTTACAATATTTATGTTTGGCCTGGTCACCTGCAGAAGGTTTTGTTGTGTGCTTCTGAGGTCACAATTTGGTGTGTAAGGTGTAATAATGGATGTAATTGTAGAGCAGGAGTTGGGGCTAGTTAGGATGCTGTGTGCAATTTGTAGTTCTGATAATTGAAGCATATGGGGGAGCTCAAGCCATCTTAAACTTTTCAGGGATATACAATGGTGGGATTTGTAGCTATTACTGGCTGTGAATCTGGGTATCATGCTATAGGTGGTTTCTAGTTTTTGGTTAAGAGATTATTTTGGAGGTTAGTAACAACGGGAGCAGCATACAGCAGGGATGGTAGAATAAATGTTTGAGCCAGTATAGGTTTAGATTTGTTGGTTATATATTCATTGTGTTATAGAAGACCTAGTTTGTGATATGACTTTTTGATACAATTTAAGATATGTAGGTCAAATTTTAATTGGTCATCTATGGTAACTCCAAGCAATTTGGTGTTTGAGTCAGCTGTGATAACTGTATTATCTAAGGATGAGATGGTGAAGTTGTCTTTAGCTAGACTGAGTTATTTTGGAAGGAAAAGGAGAAGTCTGGTCATTTTGGGTTGAGAAGCAGGTTGTTTTCAGTTAGCCATTGTTCTACTTGGTGCAGAGATTGTTGAGTGACAGTGTGGAGATTTTGTAAATTGTTGGAGGTGTTAATAAATGTGGAATTGTCTGCAAACTGTATTAAGGTAGAGTGAGTCCAGGAGACATGGAGGTTATTTGTAAATATATTGAAAAGTAGGGGGCCCAGGATAGAACCCTAGTCTTAACAAGATGGAAAGAGAAGAAGGATGTTTGCTATCTGATAGACTGATATTTGTAGATGTTAAACCATGAAGTAGTGTAGATAGAGAGCTGTAGGTTGGAAAGTTTGTTTAGGAGGATGGGATGGGAAGTGGCAATATATGCTTTGGATAGGCCAAGGAATTGAGCTGATGCAAGTTTATTATCATCACTGGCTTGGGAAATGTTGTGTGTGAAAGACAGGAGGGCAGTGGTAGTACTGTGTGAGGGGCAGAAACTGTGCTGTGTGAGTGCAATTAGGTTTGCCTGTAAGAGGTGGTTTAGTATTTGTCTATGTATACATTTTCCAGTATCTTAGATAAGGGGGATAATATGGCAATAGGCATGTAATTTGAAGGTTCTGTAGAATTTCCTACCTTGTGGAGGGGCATTATAAAGAATTTTTTCCAGATATTTGGTATTGTATTTTCTTGGATGGATCTATTGATAAATATAGATACAGGGTGTGGTATAGAGTCCGCTGCATGTTTGAAAAATAATGGAGGGAGTTTGTCAGCTGATGGGGATCAGGGTTTGAGTCTGTTACGAAGTGATCTGATGAAGGAAGTTGCTACGGGTGCCATGGAGAACAAGGGAAGAGATGAGGTGGGAGTTGGAGTCTTAATATCAAGAGTTTTTGGTTTAGTAAGCTTTTCTATAGTTTCAATGAAAAAGTTGTTAAGTAATGTTGCAGTTTCATTAGGTGGTTTATTAGGGAAGGGGTTTGGTAAAGAGGGGTTCCCTGGAGATTTGTTTATTGAGTGCCAGAATTTCTTCAGGTTAGAATGTGCGTTGCTCAGAGATTTTTAAAAAAAAATTATTTTGCCTAGTAGGACCTGCTGTTTTTGCTTGGTTGTGAAGCTGTTTATATAATTTCAGGTGGAAAGTTGAGTGATTTTTTTTCCCATGGTCTTCAGGCACTGTCTCTCTTGTTCATAAGTGACCAAGTTGCCTGGCTTAGCCATGGTGCATAATTACATTTTAGTCTAGTTTTTCTACTGGGAGTCAGGGTGGTAATGGTTTCTAGGAATATATTGTTGAAGCTTTGGACAGCCTCATTAAGGGGTAGTGTGTATAGGAATGCTCAATTTACAGTGGACAGTAATTTGTTTAGGGTGACATGATTGTTGCTTTTAAGGTAATGAGACTCTTTGCATTGGTGGTTGTTGCTAAGATTGGGAGAGTGTCTTACAACTCAGGTAGGTAGGTGGTCACTAAGGGAGCTAGGTAGGGTGGAAGGGTTATGATAGCATTGGGGGTTGGATAATAACATCCAGTCAATGACCGAACCATTCTGGGAATTTTTTTGCTGGTGAGTGGGCACAGTGATCAGCTGGGTAAAGCCCTAATGTTTATAGAGTATCTAGGGGATGCAGTATTAACAAGGTTCCAGTCAATATTCATATCCACAAGGATGATGGTTTCATAGGGAATGGATATAGAAATCCAAGAAAGAAACTGCTCATGTATGGAAATGTTTTTCCCTGTGGGTATGTTAGAAAGCTGCAAAGACAAATGTTTGTGTTGATTTAGGTTAGAGGTTGGTATAAGTATTTTGGCAGGGCAGAAAGCAGGAATAGCAATTAAGGAGGGGGCAGAGCTGGTCAGAGAAGAGTACAGCTACTCCTCCACCTTTTTTTAAGCTTTTTTACTTTTATTTACTTCTATCCAGTCGAACAATATTATAACCATGGGGAGAAATTCAGTCTGTAATATGAAGTTTTAGCCATGTCTCAGTAGGGCAAGTATATCTGGGTTATATTGAGAAATTGAGGTGTGAAGGATGGTGCTTTTATTGACAATGCTTTGTATATTCATTGACAAACAAGATAGATCTTTGAAGGCTTGTGACTGTAATGAGTTATTTGTGAGGCAGTTGGAAAGGAGGGAGGGGGTGCTGTATATGTATGGTAGAGTGCTGTTGGTAAGGGCATGGGTTGGAGTGAATATCACCAGATAAGAGTAGTATTGTGTTTTGAAGTACTTGTAGGAAGAAATATTTGCAAATGGATTGATGTTTTGTTTGATGAGAGGTTGGGCATTTGGTATGTGCAATACTTTGAACTTGTGAAATGATATAGTGGTATTGTTAAAGAGATAGGAGAAATATGGGTGGAGTAGTTATCTGTATGTTGGGTAATGTGATAAGAGAGTGTGGGAGATAGGGTGGTATGCAGGTGAAGAGTAGAGCTGAGAAAATAATTAGAAATGAGAGAGAGAGAGAAATAGAGTTTTGAAAGGTATAACCATGATTTAGTTTTAGGTCAGAAAGAATTAAAGGGCAACAATGTTTTAAGGTAGTAGAATAAACCATAATTGATTGAAGGAGTTTTATAAAGTGAGTGACTATCAAAGGAAAAAACTTCAAAGACCAATACACGTAAGGTTCAGTTAAGGCACTTTTCATTTACTTGCCGCAAGAAGACAAAAACATGCAAATACAAGGATTTGTCTAACTACTAACAGGAAGTATGTTCATTCTTATACTATTTTACAAGGCATGGCCTTCTAAGCTGACGTAATCAAACACAACTTTCAGTATTGTTCTACAGCAGATGTTACTCAGATTTTCTGCTGACATGACTAGATTTGTGAGAAACTTTTGAGAAAAACAACCTGGCCTTGGTGACCATTAATCCTTTTACAAGCGTCTATTGTACAGTGTTACATTTCAAGGTACTTTTCTAATTCAGATACAAGCAAATGCTGATTGCAGTTCATATTTTCAAGCAGGCTTTGTACTAATTATCTGTAACTTCTACAGCTGTGTATTTTCTCATAGCACAGCGGAACGTCTTGTCTAAGTTTCATACAAGTAGTATTGTTCTATTCATTATTTTCCTAACGCAAGCAGAAATCACCTGCTTCTCAGTAAATTTCCAAGGCACAAGCAAAATTTTAGCAAACAACACAAGGTCAGAAAGCAACTGCAGTTTGTACAGATTTATGCAGTATGAAATAGAATAAATGTGTTAAGCCTTTTCAAGATCTAAATGCACTAAGCATATTGCTAATACACACATTAATACATATTTTTCTAACGGGTCCCTATCTATTCACCGACAATTCATTTCACTGACACTCATTTCGTCGACAGTTCATTTCGTCGACAGAAAGATGTGCCCCCTTCAAAAATTGTTAGGTGGGGGGCTTCGCCCCCCACACCCCCCATTGTGGGGGGCTGTGCCCCCCACACCCCCCCTAACTATATATATCAACTCCAGGGTTGCACAACATTGGGGAAGGGGGCACATCTTTCTGTCGACGAAATGAACTGTCGACGAAATGAGTGTCAGTGAAATGAATTGTCGGTGAATAGATAGGGACCCTTTTCTAACATTTGCCCCTATTAATACTTTTATTCTACTTTCAAAATAAGCATAAACAGTTTGTTTTCTTCTCATAACCTCTTCCACTCAGGATATGCAGTTAAGAGAGTCATTCAGTTTAAACTTATGAAAGCATTTTTAGTCTTTTAACAGTTCTTCAGACTCAGTTCTTTGATATAAGGTTTCAGAAACTGAAATGTCTATAAGGTCTTTAATCAGTCTTTTCATGCAGGGGATACCACAACAAACACATACTCCCAGTAGGAGCATACCTACACAAATGGCAATCAGGATGTTTATTAGGATGGTACCCCACCCCCAAACCATTTCTGGAAAAAGTCAGTCAGTGGGTTTGGGCCTGGTTTGGTCATGGCCGACACTTGCTGAATTACCTCAAGATGATTGTCTATCTCGTGTTTATGGTCAGGAATATACGAACAGCATTCTTCTTGGATTAAAGTGCATGTACCACCTCTCGCCACTAGGGTGAAGTCGAGAGCCATGCGGTTTTGGAGCACTACAGTTCTCATAGCATTCAGTTCATCAGTCACCAATTCGAGAGCAGAAAAAGTTGCGTTGCTCATCACTTCGAGAAGTTTTGACAGTTTTCTCAGCTCCCAGATCGATTTCACTGCTCCATATACTGGTAATATGCCTGCCCATGATATAACGCTATCACTGAAGTCCATGTGTGTCAGTCCTTTGCCTAGAGAGTGATGGTATTTCCAATGCGCATCGATTTGTCCCACTGGATTTACAGGATTCTTGATGACTTCTCGGACATTTCAAATTTTTTCATGAGGCAAAACTGCAGTGTGTCGTATGGCCGGAACCAGGTAACCCAAAAAAGAACTGCCGGACCAATTCTCAGGTAACCATTTGTATGCCTTTCTGCCACACACAAAATAACAGTCCTCTACTTTAGTAGTAACCTTGCTATGAATATATACTCGCCCTGCATGAAACATTTTTCTATCAATTGTAGATAGCTGTTTATAAAGAACAGAATTATGTTTTACTTCAAGTGTTTTGTGCATCAATCCAAGAAATGAATCATAGTTTGTATTACAATAAAGATCTACATTGTTACCTTTAGTGTAACATCTATAAGGAACAGTCACATTGCAATTGCTCCAACCTCCTGAACAGTATCATTTTTATAAAAACACACAGTTCTCTTTTGTGGAACAGACAAGTGCAATGCTATTTTATCTTGTGCTGTAATGGTTGAGGTATCATAAATCAAGTTCTCCCAGGTCTCACTGACCCCTAGGGGACCGTAGTCATTAATAACCCCCCCGTATGCTATCAGCAAAGCTGTACAAATCCAGCAATTCGAAACATTGAAAGTCTCAGCATTAACATATTTAATTGCCTGGTAAGTGTTAAAGTTTGGATGCCAGTTTATGAGTAACGCTTCACATTTATTCAGTTCAGTCTGTGTGGCTGGGAAAAGAAAAGGCCACAACAAAAAGATTATTGTCACTAGTACAGTTAACAGGATGATTATGCAATACGTCTGAGGAAAGGGTTGTTCTGCATTCCTGTTTCTTCTGGACTCTATCATTTTTGCTCTTGGCATGTAACAATATTTTTGTCCAGTTTAAAGTTTTTAACTAATTTACAGTGCATCAGGTGGATCCAGGAGGCACGCTCCGCAATTTTGACTGCAGTGGGTGTTGACAAAAGCACTTGATATGGACCTTCCCGCTCCAGAGACGCCCAATTCTTCTTCTTACCTATCTTCAGCCAGATCCACTCTCCAGGGGGCACTGCCACTTCTGATGGTCTGGTTCGTTCTTTATCTAAAACAGAATTTAACTGCAACAAATGTTTAGAATTTAAGGGGTTTCGCATATACTCAGCTAATGTACTGTCAGCTTCCTGGTCTGCGGGCATGAGAGATTTCCACGGAGGTATATAGTAAGCCCTTCCAAAGAGTTTTTCAAAAGGAGTCAATCCTTTTGCATTTGGAACAGTTCTTATGTTCAACAGTGCCAGGGGCAGACAGTACACCCAGTTTCTCTGCGTTTCTGTTATTAATTTTCTGAGCTTACTCTTTAAAATCCCATTATGCCTCTCTACTAGCCCTGCTGATTGAGGGTGATACACACAATGATTTTTTTAGGGAAATACCAAAATGTCTGCTTAACTGCTGTATGGTCTGGTTCACGAAGTGTGTGCCGTTGTCACTGTAGATCCTTTCTGGAATGCCGAATCTAGGGATGATTTCTTTAACAAGAACTTTGGCTACAGTCATAGCATCTGGATTTTTAGTCGGAAAGGCTTCCACCCATCTGGAAAATATATCTACAAAGACAAGACAATACTTCTTATTTTTACATTTATTCAACTCTATGAAATCCATACAGATAGTATGAAATGGATACGGTGGTGTAGGGAAACTCCCTTGCTTGGGCTTTAATGCCCCTTGTGCATGATGTTTATTACAGATGTGGCATAACGAACAAAATTTTTAGAGTAATTTGTAAATCCATACGTCGTGAACACTTGGTTCACCAGCTGTACCATCCCCCCTGTTGAGACATGGCACTGCCCATGGCTCAACAAAGCTGCATATCTAAACAAATTAGATGGCAATATCAGTTTTCCTTCTTTAGAGATGTACAGCCCCTTTTCGAGAATTGCTCCTTGTTTTATCCATTTTTGTTTTTCAGTTTGCATAATAAGTGTTTGCATTGTCTTTAACATTTCTAAGTCTAAAATCTCAGAGGGTTGTAGTTCCTCATTCAAAAGAAATACTTCTGAAGCTGCCTGCTTTGCAGCTGTATCAGCCCTCGCATTACCTTTTGAAATCCTATCCTGTTGTTTGGTATGAGCTGTGCATTTACAAATAGCTACTTTCTGAGGTAACTGAATAGATTCTAAAAGATCTAAAATAAACTGTGCATGATTGATTGGTTTGCCAGTAGATGTTATCATTCCTTGAGTTTTCCACTGTTGCGCAAAAACATGTACAGTAGAAAAAGCGTACTGGCTGTCAGTAAAAATGTTCACACATTTACCCTTTGCTAAGGTACATGCCCATGTCAAGGCAATCAATTCTGCTGCCTGTGCAGATAAATTATGTGGTAAAGATTTCGCTTCTATAATGTCAGTATCAGAAACTACTGCATATCCTACTAGGTTCTGTCCTGCAGGACCCCTTTTACACGAGCCATCCACGTAGTTTGTCACCTTGGCATCATCCAAGGGAACATCCGTAAGATCTTTTCTAGGCAGTGTCTTTTGCTCAATCACCTGCAGGCAGCTGTGTGGCGTGCCATCTGCAGGGGTTGGGAGCAAGGTAGAAGGGTTCAAAGTCGTACATTGTTCAATTGTCATATGAGGTTGGCTCAACAATATAGTCATACAGGAAAGATGTCTATCAGGGGAAAGATATGCTACCTTCTCTTGCAGTAAAATAATTGCGACTGCATGAGGTACTCTCAATGTGAGAGGGTGGAACAACACTACTGAGGCCGAAGCCTGTACTGCCATTGCAGCTGCAACTACTGCTTGTACACAGTGTGGTAAAGACCGTGCCACTGGGTCCAGTTGTGATGAATAATAAGCACTAGGGCATTGCTTGTCCCCATGCTGCTGTGTTAATACTGATTTCATATAACCTTGCTTACAATCTACAGTTTGGAAAAAACGTTTATGATAGTTTGGTAATCCCAAAACTAATGAGGACGCTATTAACTGTTTCAGTTTGCAGAAAGCAGATTCTGCTTCTGGTGTCCATTGTAACAAATCCTGTGCTGCCATAGGCTTTTTATAAATCAGGTTAGTCAACGGTGCAGATTCCAAAGCATAGTTTGGAATCCAACTCCAACAAAAATTAGTCGTATCCAGGAAGGACATCATTTCCTTCTTGGTGGTGGGTTTTGGTGCTTGCAAAATCACTATTTTTCTGTCCTCATCTAATGTCCTACCTTCCTTGGATATCACATATCCTAGGTATTTAACTTGTTTTTTCCAAAGCTGCAGTTTATTTTTGTTTACTTTATGTCCTTCAGTGGCTAAAAATTGTAATAGCGCTATGGTATCTTCTTTACAATCTTGCTGGGTGGGGGACGACAGCAGGGTATCGTCAACATAAAGCAAAATCTGACTACCTCTTGGTGGGGTAAATCCCGCCAAGTTGCTTGCCATTTCTTGTGAGAATATTGTTGGACTTTCACAATACCCCTGTGGTAGCTACGTATATGTATAACTTTTCCCCTGAAATGTGAATGCAAACCAATGCTGGCTGTCAGGGTGTACTAGTATCGAAAAGAATGCATTGTTGCTATCTACCACAGAAAAATATTTCTGTTGAGGTTTTAAATCATTCAACAGGGTGTGTGGGTCTGGCACCGTAGGTGCCCTTGGTATTACTGCGTCATTTACAGCTTGTAAATCTTGGACCATACGCCACTCTCAATTCGCTTTCTTAACAGGAAATAAGGGTGTGTTACATGGTGAATCAGGAGATTCCACCAGCACTCCTTCCTTAAGTAAAGCTGCTATAATAGGTTTGATTCCTACCTCTGCATCTTTTCTTAAGAGATACTGTCTCTTTTGTGGTCTAAATGCTGACTTTGGCATAATAGTAACTGGTCCTGCTGTATGAATAAGTCCTACATCTGATTTTCCTGTTGACCAGAGATTTTCTGGTATATTCTGTAAGGCATTCTCTTCCTCCTTCAATAGGAGTGCTAATCAGCTGTCCTTGCTAGACTGCAAGTGTACAGCTGGGTGGGTCTGAGTTATCCAGTTCAGTTTCTGCATTTGTATTCCCTGTTCTAACAGTTCTAACTCTGTTTGTTTTTCCCATCTCGTGACTTTTTCTCCTAAGTCTACCCATTTTACATTCTTGTCCTTAGTTAAGCTAACATGTGGTAATCGATTAGATTTATAGAGTGCAAAGAACTCCTGGGACAATGAACAGCTGTCCCCTTCTGTGTCCCAGTACAGATTACGTAATATCAATCTGTTTGCACGATTTTCAAACAATTCTTGCTCATATTCCTTATCAGGTCCTGGTGTGTTACAATAATACAGAGTACAGTGCAACAAATGCTGTTTATCAATGTCAAGGGAGGGGAACTTGCTGATGGCTACGTTCATCAACTCTTCGGTCACTGCCCCTGGACCAGTCTTAACCAAGTCCTGGCTGTACCAATAAAACATTTCACCCTCTAATTGCACTGCAAATGTATTAATTTGTCACTATGCTTCCATACCCTGCATAGTTGGAACTACTGCTATACCAAATAGCTGCATAAGGTCTCTGCCCAAGAGGTTTACTGGGCATTTTGCAGATACAACAATTTTACTTTTCTGGGTCAATCCTGAAACAGGATCAGTTATCACAATATTATGGGAGAGGGGCTCCCGATACAGCTGTCCATTAGCTGCTTTCACTAATATGTAATCAGGCGACTCTGAATTCTCTGTCAGTTTGGAGGGATGTACCAGGGTCCGTGATGCCCCTGAGTCACACAAGAATCTGACTTCCCTCCCTTCTACCAGGAGTGTAACTTCTGGTTTCATGTCTGCTAAATAGAGCTCTAAGCTCAATAAAGCCAAATCCAATATTTCATTTTCTTTACTATCCGTGACTTCTTGCACTTCCTCTATTTCTTCTGTCACATTCTCTACTCCTTCTATCACATTCTCATTTGTTCTTTCTTCGCTATCCCCTTCTAGTGATTCCTGACTATCATATAGTCACTCCTCACCCTCCTTATCCTCCGTGGTTGCCTTCTTGTTTTTCTTGCAATCCCTTGCCAAGTGTCCTTTTTTACCGCATTTAAAACATTCACTCCTTTTCTTTCGCCCTTCAAAGTCCTCTGATCGCTAATCAGATTGTTTGTTTCCCTGGGCATTTCTCTTGCCCTTTTTCCCAGACTGTACTACATATACTTCTGCTCCATCTTCTACAGAAAATACTTGGGCTTTTTTTTTCTTTTTGCTATTAAAATGCCTTTCGGCATGCCTAGCATATTCAAGCAATGACTGTAACCTGCTTGTACGATGATCTACCATGTGTATTGTAATAAAACTGCTTATGGGTGTGATACTGCCTTTCAAAAATGCATTCTTTAACTGCTGCTCATATGGGGAATCGTGTGTTTGATCTTCAGGAACCTGCATTCCACAATGGTTATTAAAACATTCTAATAGTCTGGCATAATATCAGTCAATAGCTTCACCTTCCTGTTGGATGCATTGATTAATGCAAGTCCAGTCTGCCCTAGGCTTCCATTTCTCAGAGATTTGGTCTGTAAGACCTTTCACTCTGTTGTCTAATTCTGCGCTACTATGTGGGAGGGGCCTGAGCATAGCATCATGGGGATTCCAGTCACCACTAATCATGTGCCAATCTGGTCCCACAATTTGTCTGACTACTTTTTCTACCTCTTCTCCATTTAAATTATAACTCAGCCTCATTTCTTGCAAATCTTCTAAGAACTTTCTAAAATTAACTTTTGGATGGGGAATTCCCTCAGTGGCTTTACGGATGTCTTCCAGAGTCCAGGGTCTATACACTAGAATAGTTGGGTCCTGACCTTCTTGCCCTGCCAGAGGATTAGGCAATTTTATAAGTGGGCATATTTCTTCTTCACTCATAAATCGTGAATTTCTACCCATTTGATATAACTCAGTGCCCCTTTTGAGTATCCTGCCCATGTTCGAGACCTGGTCTTGATGGGATCTCTAATAAACGGTTTCGCTTTTGTAGTGTCTCTACTTACAGTGACAGCAGGATATCGCAGGGGTGGACTAACTTGTTCACTTGCCTCATATTCTGGTAAGGGAGGCGGAGGGGCTGATGCTATTGCCAAGTTATTGTCCTCCTTATCTAAAAACATTGCTTTTGAATTATTATTCTTTTGTTCCCTTCGGTTTACTTCCTCAATCCACCTTTGTGCTTGAGGAATTCCTAATTGACGTTGCTTTTTTACCCGACCTCTAGAATCGGTTTTAAGCTGTTTGACAAGTTTGACAAGTGAGGATTTCTCTAATTTACCATCAAATTCATACTTATTAACCCATTTTGAGTAGTATTTAATATTATCAGCACTCTGTGACTGCATGTATTTTGCATCTTCGGTTAACGACGGATTTTGGGACCTTTTTGTACAATTATTACCCATTTTATTCTACCCTTTTAATCATTATGTAACACCTTATTTTTAACATGGTACCACGGATGTTTTTATAGTCTCTTCAGAATGACTGCCTACCTGCTCTGTTCCCCTGATCTATGAGAAGACAGTAATCTTTCTGTCCCTGACTTATAAACAAAGTCTTAACAGAACAAATACAAGTCTAGTCCCTGATCTAAAACAGAAAAAGAAGGTAGATTCACCTTACCTGAGCCTTCGTGATTGATCACCTGGTTCGAGTAAACCCGTCCTTCAGTCGCAGATCAGAAAGTGGATGGCCTCTTTTGTACGACAATTCAGTCAGAGGGCTTTTCAACTAAGAAGAACCAATGTGGTTTCTTCCCCGTACGGTTTCAAGCCACCTGGCCTGTCTGATCCGAGGTGAAGTGAGGGTTTCCAGTCCGGAGGACCAATCTGTCATAGCTACCATATAGGTGGCAATCCACTGAGCACAGAAAAAGTCATCAGGGATCTGGGGACCCAGGTTGACAGTAGCCTTTCGTTTGACACTCATGTTGCTAAAGTAGTTAGGAAAACCTTCTATATCGCGCACCTGATCATGAAGGGATTCACGTCTAGATCAAGGAGGTCATCGTCCCCTGTACTCATCACTCATTAGACCTATGATTGAATACAATGCCCGTTGAATGTATCTGACCAGACACCTGCTGCAGCTTGAAAGGCCCCAAAGTTCCTCACCAAAGGATAAAGGGTCACAAAAATATGTCTTATGCTGCCCGACTGAAAGAACTCCAGCTCTCTTCAGTCTCATACCGCTTGCTCAGAGGTGACCTGTGCCTGACATATAAGGCCATGTCAAACCCAGATTTGATGAATATGCTTCACCTCAAAAATCTAGATCCCTCAGAACCACAAGGGGAGACTTAAACCTTGACACGTTTATAAATAGAATGTGCTGGAGGGACAGATTCATCACCCAGAGACTCCCTATGCTGTGGAACAAAATCCCGGTACATGTGAGGCAGAACACCTCTCTGGCCTTGTTCAAGAGGAATCTTGACCAATGGATGGGAGATTGCAGATATACCCCAGGGATTACTTCAGTGTCACTGCTTGACAGAGGCACAGCAAAATGATAGGCATAGTTTTTATTCAAACTAAAGGGGTGGCGAAAGCCACATAACTATGGGCTAGGCTTATAAATGCCCTTGGGCAGATAGCCTAGTATGAACCTATGAACCTATGAACCTATGAAAACAACTTCAAAGACCAATACACGTAAGGTTCAGTTAAGGCACTTTAATTTACTTGCTGCAAGGAGACAAAACATGCAAATACAAGGATTTGTCTAACTACTAACAGGAAGCATGTTCATTCTTATACTATTTTACAAGACATGGCCTTCTAAGCTGACGTAATCAAACACAACGTTCAATATTGTTCTACAGCAGATGTTACTCAGATTTTCTGCTGACATGACTAGATTTGTGAGAAACCTTTGAGAAAAACAACCTGGCCTTGGTGACCATTAATCCGTTTACAAGCATCTATTGTACACTGTTACCTTTCAAGGTACTTTTCTAATTCAGATACAAGCAAATGCTTATTGCAGTTCATATTTTCAAGCAGGCTTTGTACTAATTATCTAACTTCTACAGCTGTGTATTTTCTCACAGCACCAGCGGAACTTCTTGTCTAAGTTTCATACAAGTAGTATTGTTCTATTCATTATTTTCCTAACGCAAGCAGAAATCACCTGCTTCTCAGTAAATTTCCAAGGCACAAGCAAGATTTTAGCTAACAGTACAAGGTCAGAAAGCAACTGCAGTTTGTACAGATTTATGCAGTATGAAATAGAATAAATGTGTTAAGCCTTTTCAAGCGCTAAATGCACTAATCATATTGCTAATACACATATTAATACATATTTTTCTAACAGTGACTCAAAGAGTTAAAAGCAGGTAAGGTTCAGGAGGGGTGAGGAGTGGGCATTACAGTTAATGGTGTTGTGGGGTATAAGTAGAGGAGAGGGGGTAGCTATTGGATACTGTGGATGTGGGGCAAAGCAGGTTTAGCTATATAAAGGAAATTATGTTAGTGTGGGTGGGAATGGGGGTTTGGTAGAAGTGTGAGCCCGAATGGAGCAAGATGACCCAGACAAAAATGACAAGGCCAGCTTAAAAAAAAACAAAAACAAAAAAAAAAAACAATGAGGAAAAACCAAGCTCAGTCAATTCCAGGTCAGTGTATCACAGTATCTTCCTAATAACTAGAAGTCTTGTGCTACTCATCTAGTACAGTGTGGTGAAAAGGACCACCACTTCTATAGGGAAAACAATACTTGGCTTTTTATGGACTCCACAAGGATTCTTATAAGGCATTTCTACTTAAAAAAAGAAACCTAGGTAAGAGCGGAATCTTATTCCAAAATACATGTGTACTAAGGTTTCACCTCATCACCTGTTAGCTCCTAAACTACGTCCTTCTATGTTGGGATGCACAGAGCCTCCTGACAAATGTTTACAGAGAAAACAGACCATAAGAAAACACACACACACACACACACACACACACACACACACACACACACACACACACACACACACACACACGCACACACACACACACACACACACACACACACACACACACACATCTACCTTAGCGCTCAGCAGTTAAAAGTGCATTTGCTGAGGTCCGACAAAGTAAATCCTGTGTTCTGCCCAAACAGCAAAAGTACATCTTAGACGCGTGTGGCTGGCTTAGTAAAATCTTCCTCCTGTGATAGAAATGGCAGTCCTCCGCCTGAATGGCAGAAAGTAAAGCAAATCCTGTGTTCTGTAAATCCATCTAAGACACGTGGTGACTCCTTTTCAAACAGACACGCTGAATGCTGACAGAGCTGACATCATCGCGCACGTGATGATGTCACCTCCGAAACCGCAAAATTTTGAAAAATAGTTCCAGAAAATCTGAAGTAATGGGGTGCCACTCAGGAATCAGGGAACCCCATTATTGGGACCCCAAAACTCCATAAAAAACTAGTTATTCGGGACAGTTGAGAGGTATGGATACACATATAGGTAGTATATTTATGTAGGATTTATTAGCATTTCCTC
This sequence comes from Protopterus annectens, assembly GCF_019279795.1. Classification (NCBI taxonomy): domain Eukaryota; kingdom Metazoa; phylum Chordata; order Ceratodontiformes; family Protopteridae; genus Protopterus; species Protopterus annectens. The sequence continues at coordinate 1,844,855,138 of NC_056732.1, read as the reverse complement.
CTTCTGTAATTCATATGGGATACACATATAGGTAGCATATTTATGTAAGATTTATTAGTATTTCCTCCTTCGGGAATTCATATGGGATACACATATTTATGTAGGATTTATTAGTATTTCCTCCTTCTGTAATTCATATGGGATACAGATATAGGTAGCATATTTATGTAGGATTTATTAGTATTTCCTCCTTCTGTAATTGATACCGGATATACATATAGGTAGTATTTTTACGTAGGATTTATTAGTATTTTCTCCTTCTGTAATTTATATGGGATACACATATAGGTAGCATATTTATGTAGGATTTATTAGCATTTCCTCCTTCTGTAATTCATACAGGATACACATATAGGTAGCATATTTATGAAGGATTTATTAGTATTTCCTCCCTCTGTAATTCATACACGATACACATATAGGTAATATATTTATGTAGGATTTATTAATATTTCCTCCTTCTGTAATTCATACTGGATGCACATATAGGTAGCATATTTATGTAGGATTTATTAGTATTTCCTCCTTCTGTAATTCATATGGGATACACATATAGGTAGTATATTTATGTAGGATTTATTAGTATTTCATCATTCTGTAGTTGATACCGGATACACATACAGGTAACATATTTATGTAGGATTTATTAGTATTTCCTCCTTCTGTAATTCATACAGGATACACATGTAGGTAGTTTATTTATGTAGGATTTATTAGTATTTCTTCCTTCCGTAATTCATACAGGATACACATATAGTTAGCATTTTTATGTAGGATTTATTAGTATTTCCTCCTTCTGTAATTCATATGGGATACACATATAGGTAGCAGATTTATGTAGGATTTATTAGTATTTCCTCCTTCTATAATTCATACATGATACACATATAGGTACTATATTTATGTAGGATTTATTAGTATTTCCTCCTTCTGTAATTCATATGGGATACACATATAGGTAGCATATTTATGTAGGATTTATTAGTATTTCCTCCTTCTGTAATTCATACGGATACACATATAGGTAACATATTTATGTAGGATTTATTAGTATTTCCTCCTTCTGTAATTCATATAGGATACACATATAGGTAGCATATTTATGTAGGATTTATTAGTATTTCCTCCTTCATTTCATGAGTATAAAGCAGTTTTCTTGTTTTCCTATCATACATATCTAGTGCTTTTCCGGAGTCCAGTCAATTATACCAAAGCTGTAAGTTAGAACAGTAAGTGCAGGTTGATTTAGAGCTTAAAGCTTATTCCTAATGTCAAAGCAGTTTTCAGTATTAGTTTCAGTCTTCTAAAACATTTCTTACTAAACTTTGTTCTCATCTGTGCATGTTACATTGCTGCCCCTTCAGCTATTCCTAGATATTTATATACTCCCTCTTGTGCAATTTTTTATACCTCATTCCTTCACAAGGTTTATATTTTCTGGATTATTCAAATATCCTGCATTAAATGTTGCTTTAGCATATTTGTTGAGACTAAATTATATGCTTATTACATCTGAAAAGGTTTTAATGACTTGTGGCTGAACTGTCAGATTTTTGTCAGATGAGCAACGCATAGATAATCCACAAAAGGCAGGTGACATGTCCTTTGACATGAAACTTTTCTTGCACTAAGACTGAATCCTTGACCTAGGGTAAGTAAGCATCTTAACATATTGAGAGCAAGGCAACATAACAGTAATGGTTACAAAAAAAAATAAAGAAAACACCTTGGAGTATTCCATACTGGATTTTTACACCCTAGAGGGTAATGTCTTCCATTTTCATGGTTCAACTGCAAAGTGATTTGACTCTTTTTCATAGTAATTGCAACATAATTTATAAATGTGTGGTGGCTCTTGTACATTTGGGAGTATTCTATAATCTGTGACTGAGGAATACCATTAATTGCTTTTTTTTTGTAGTCCATCCATGCCATACTGAGATTTCTGTTCTTTTTACAACTCTCTATTATGTCTTGTTTAGCTAAAGATGATCCTTAGTTCACTAGGGATCTCTTTTATTCCCCTTCTGTTCTAATGTCATGGTCTAATTTTATCTAGATGACTATACTTGTCCTGGATCAATTCCTGCATATAGTTTATATGTTGTTGTTGGAAGACAAGTTGTTGAATTATAATTCTTAGGGTAATCTACAGGTTCATGTTTTAAGTAGGAGACTGTTTTCCCCACTGTTGTCTAAACTGGTGTCAGTCATTTCAAGGTGCACCAATGGGTAGTTTTTTTTTCTCAGCATTATATAATGATGCAAAGATTTTAATACTTTTAACCAAATGGTGGGCACAGTGAGTGCACCTTGTGTTTTTCAGTTGGGACCCTTTTGTAACTTTACCTGAGTAATTATCTTCATTCCAACTGACATCCTCTGCATTAGAATTTGTTACTTTTTTGCCTGGTGTGGATCCTATGATGCTTTTTCAAAGCACTTGTCTGTCTGAAGGACTTGTAACACATGGTACATTTATAGGGTTTCTGACTTTTCTAATTTCTCCAAATCTTTTGGGTTTCTAATACCATGATGGGAATGGACCACATTCCTAAGTCAAAGTATAAGTTCATGAAATTAGTAATGACTCAGTCTTTGATGTCAGCCAGGAGTGCTCTTCACAGCACCCACAATTTACCCAGTAATGACTCCTTCTGCATATCATATGGGGTTACATGGATTGGTAACATATCTAAATATGACTGTAAATTCTTTTTTTATAAGACCTGTTGCTCCTACTACTATTGGAAATGTCTGGGTATCTTTCTTCCACATTGCTCTCATTTCTGCATGCAAATACTGATGTTTTATGACTTTTTGTCTGTCTGTATGCAAGACACTGAAGTCACTGGGTGTAGCAATTTCAATGACCAATGCTACTTTTGTCTTCTTTTTTTGGACCGCTATATCCGGTTTTCTAACATCTATCTTTTGAACTGTTGGTAATGGGTGATTCCATGTGATATAAACCACATTCATTTGTTTTATCAAACTTCTTACTTTTTGGGTTTTATTGACCTTCTGCAGTCTATTTCTCTCATTGATCTTAATATATATATCCATGTCCATTATTTTATTTTTATTTTATTATATTTTATTTCCAGTTGATGATTGGGGAAGTCCACTGGGCCTAGGAAGTCCATTTTCAGTGGAGGCCCAGGGAGAAAAGCTCCAAAAATACAGAATACAGAATACAATACACTATACAGAGTACAATAAGAGTATAAAGTACTATATAGTAAAATATAACAGGAATAAGTATTGATACACACATATTTACAAATTCAGAAACTATTTACAATGATTGATCTAAGAAGATACCTGTAATATGTTTGAAGTATGCCAACTGTAATAGTTAGAATTTTGAGTCTTTAAATCTGCAGTTTTGAATAGGAATTAAAGTAGTGACAGAACAGATTTACATATTCACAAGTAATAGAGTTATTTGTTCATATTTGATGAGAAGTTAGCATAGATTAGTTGGAATCAACTTGGTTAGTAAGGGTTAGCAGAGATAAGCCAGGTTGGAAGGATGCAATTACATTTCCAGGTGGAGGAGAGATAGGAATGAAGCTAAATTTTAAAGTTTTCCACATTCTACATTGCTCTAAGGGAATTCCATTTTTAGCAAGGGATAAAGAGAGGAGTAGTTGTCCTGGTGTATGACTAGGTTTGTGAACAGTAATTAGATGTTGTTGTGCATTTCTAAGAGGTCTATTTGGAACATAGGGGAGAAAGATGTTTGAGAAGGCTGGGCATTTTTTACGGTTGAAGGGAAGTTGGTGAGCTGTAATGAGTTGGAGGTAGTCCAGATAGTTTGAGAGCTCAAGCCAATTTAGAGAATGAAGGGCAAGGCAGTGATGTGAGGAGTTTTTGATTTTAGTAGTAACAAATTTAGAAATTTTGTTGTAACAGTTTTCTAGTTTGGAAGTAAGGGAGGCAGATAGACTGGTGAGTAGGGGGGCACCATACATTAGAGAGAGAAGGAGGTAGGTGGAGGCCTGAGTCTGTCTGCTAAGGGGTGAGAGGAAATGGTTATTCCTAAACAGTATGCCAAGTTTTTGATTTTTTTTATGTTATGGAGAATATGATTTTCAAATTTTAAGTGCTTGTCTATAGTTACGCCTAGTAATTTAGCAAAGGGGAAGATTTCAATGGGGAAGTTGTTTTGGCTTAGAACTTGGAAAGAGGTTTTGTCAAACAGGAAGGTTTTAGATGGTAAGAAGATTCAAATTTTATATTTGTTTGCATTTAGGGAGAGATGGTTTTGGAGTGTCCAGGCTTCAGTGGTTGAAAAGACAGTTTGGGTCTTAGTTAAATGTTTAGGGAAATTGGTGGCAGAGCAGACTAGGGTTGAGTCATCTGCATATTGGATGACTTTGGCTTTGGGGACAGCAGAGTGGAATGTAGTGATGAAGATATTGAACAACATAGGACCAAATAGAACCCTGAGGAACACCAGTAGGGGTAGGGAGAAAAGAAGAGATACTTTTTCTCCATTTCACAGCCTGGGATCTGTCAGACAAGTAGCTAGCAAACCAAGACAGGGTATTTTGAGAGAGATTTAGGTCTGGTAGATGGCCCAGAAGATAGGTATGTGAAACAGTATCGAATGCCTTGGAGAGGTCTAGAAGTACTGTGGATACTATTTCCTCTGAATCTCGGGCACAGTTGACTGTGTCAAGAAATGAGAAAAGAACTGTAGTAGTGCTATGCCAAGGTCAGAATTGATGTTGGGTTGGGGTGAGGAGGTGGTTTTGAGTTAGGAAAGGCATAAGCTGGAGATGCACGCATTTTTCTAGGATTTTGGAGATTGGGGAGAGGATTGCTATGGGGTGGAAATTAGAGATATTAGTATTTTAAATGCCTTTGTGAAGGGGTAGATTGTAGGCAGTATGCCACAGCTTAGAGACATAAGATACTTGATATGGATCTATTAATTAGAAAAAAAACAAGTAATCTCCATGGTATCCCCGAAGTCTCATAACAACCCATTAAAGTGTAGTGGGTCCAAAAACAAAACAGTGTAAGAAACTTCTCTGTGTGGACGATTTTCAGTCCATATAGTTCTAGTTAATCACTGTATATTAATCAGATCAGACAATAGTAGTAGAAGTAGCGAACTTGTCTGATCTGATTAATATACAGTGATTAACTAGAAATATGTGGACTGAAAATCTTCCACACAGAGAAGTTTCTTACACTGTTTTGTTTTTGGATCTATTAATCAGGATACTAATAGGGAAAGCAATCCCATCAGTAGCAGATTTGAGAAAGGTTGAGTGCATGTTATCTGGGGCATTAGAGCAGGAGTTTAGTTTGGAGAGAAGTACCTCTTCTCTTAACTCCTTTTCTTCCAAACTGAGGGCACATCCCTTGTTTTCTGTTTCCTGTGAGTATTCTGTAGAAAGGTCTATAGCATCTTCCTGTGACACATTCTCTTCAGTTTCACCCTGTGTCATCTGTTGTTCTGTCATATGGGAACTCACTGGCCTATCACTCCTCAACACTGACTGCATCAGAGTTTCTACAGATTCCTGTTCCTTGCCTTGCTGTCTAGCTACAAATGAATGTTTACACTGGTTTCCTGTGGAAGGCCGCAAAGTATCTTGATATGGCACCTGACCAATTGCTTCATGTTCCACTGGTTTCCCCTTAATTTGGATATCCATTGCTCTATCCTGTCGTGGTGCTTTCTGCATTTGATTTTCTACACTGAATCCTTCTCTTGGCAGCTGCTTCATAACCTCAATTTCTATTTCTTTGACTTCTCCATTACTCATCTCTTTTTCTACTTTTCCTCCTAGTCTTCTTAGTTTTTGTGTTGTAAAGTTTTCCATGTTTGAATTCCTTTGCCTGTACTTCTCTTCAACTATCTTTGGTGCTGCTTTTTTTGTATTGGCTAGTTTTGCTTTCTCCTTTGCTTAAACATTACACCATATTAAATATGTTTTCCTTTCCCATGTCCATATTTCTTCTTCACGTCTCCTGATCTTCTTGCTTTTCCTTATTCTGGGGACTCACTCCATCATGCTGTGATGTAGTCTGTGTTAGACCTCCTACATTAAATCCTTCACTTTGCAGGCACTCCATAACTTCAACTTCTATTTCTTTAACTTCTGCTTTACTAATCATCTTTTCTGCATTACATCTTTGTGATATTAATTTTTTTATTGTGAAATTTTCCATATCTGGAGGCCTTTGCCTGTATTTCTCTTTGAATATCTTTGGGACTGCCTTCTCTATATTAGTTAATTTGGCTTTTTCCTTTGCATAAATGTTGCACCATATCTAATCTCTCTTTCTTTCCCATGTCCATATTTCTTTTTTATATTTTTCAAATATCTCTAAGTTTTGTTGTTTATATTTTTGCACTTCCTCAGATGCTTCTTTTCCAAACAGATCAAAGTTTCTTGATCTATATACTGTTTTTCAAAAATCTGTTGTATTAATGAACACAAATTTTTATTTGAAGCTTCTGACAGTTTTTCTTGCGGAAGTATTTTTCTTTCCTATAATTTCTCTCTTAATCATTTTTTATATCTTGTATCTGGAAATTCTGGGCTTTTTACATAATAGTAACAAAACATAAGTTCTTTCTTATCCTCAACAGTCCACTCTATCGTCTTTATGGCTCTTCTTTGGCTGATCAATTTTTGTGATTTTTGTGGACTGCTACTTCCTTCTACAACAGGGGGCCATCCTCCCCCTGGGGCTGGCCTGGCACCATTGTAGGAATGTTTCCATATTTTGAGGATTCTACACTGTCATTTTTTCCAGTCCTGGCACCAGTGTGCCTACCAGGATTGGGCACTTTTTTTATCCTGGGTCTTATACACCGGTTTATTTGGCTTCTGCCTTTTTAATTTCTCCAAGTCTTTTGGGTTTCTAATACTATGACAGGAATATACCCCATTCCTAAGTCAAAGTACGATTAAAGTTCATGAAATTAGTATTGTTTCAATCTTTGATATCAGCCAGTAGTGCTCTTTGCAGCACCCGCAATGTGCCTAGTAATGACTCCTTCTACAATTTGTATGGGGTTACATGGATTGTTAACATATCCAAATACGATTATCAATTCTTTTTTATAACACCCGTTGCTGCTACTAATATTGGAACTGTCTGGGTATGTTTCTTCCACATGGCTCTCATTTCTGTCTGCAGAACCTGGTATTTTATGACTTTGTGTCTCTCTGTACGCAAGACACTGTAGTCAATGGGTGTGGCGATTTCAATGATCAATGCAACTTTTGTCTTCTTTTCTTGGACCACTATATCTGGTTTTCTAGTATCTCTCTTTTGAACTGTTGGTATTGAGTGATTCCATGTGATATAAACTTCATCTTTTTTATGATTATTTGTGGTTCGTTTCCAGTGTTTTTCAGCCACTTCTATACCACAATATTTGCACAATCTCCAGTATAACAGTCTCGGCACATTATTATACCATTCACTATACAGTCTTTCTGCCATTAGTGTGTCACAACCAGCAACAAGTTGTGTGACTGTTTCTAATTCGGTTTTACAAAACCTACATATGTCTGTTTCTCCCACATGTTCAATGGACTTTGTAAACCAGCGTGTATGTAGCCCACTATCTTGGACTACCGATATTAACCGTTCATTTTTTTATGTGAATTCACCTCTCCTTAACCATTGCTGCATTCATTCTTGATTAACTTGAGGTTCTTTCAGAAGTTTACTATACTTATAACTATATTGGATCTATATCAGAACATCGAATATTTAACAGTTCGAATCACTAAAGGTCGACCTTTAGTGATCGAACTGTTAAAACATCGAATGTTTGCAAAAAAAATAAAAACAAAAAAAAAAACTAAAAGGTGTAGGCAGGGGAGAAAGACTCCCTGCACCCCCCATGTGGGGGGCTGCATCCCCCACACCCCCCACTACTTAAATATACCAAATCCGAGACTGCACTACATTGAAGTAAATGGAAATCTCCCCTTACGGAGATTTCCGTTTACTTGTTCGTAGTTCTGCAGTTTCTCTATTCTCGTGTCGACAATGTCAGATTCGACATTGTCGGCTTTCGAGAATGTAATATAGACCCCACTATATTTATGGGGTTTTTTTCACATTTTTTGCCTTATCAATTGGTCTTCACCTTATATTCCTTCTTTTGTTTTTTAGCACATTCAGTTGCTGCCTGGTTTTTATCTACTTCTCGTTTGATTTCCATTCCTGCTTGATGTCGATATGTTTCTGCTAAATTAAGCAGAGCTGTCATCTTAGATTTATTCTCCTCATGTTTCAAAACTTTCACTACATTTGGATCTTGTAAGGTCAGTAGATATGTGTGGAGTCCCACGATTACAGATCTATACATGTAATCAATTTCAAGGAGGCCCATCCCTCCTTCCGGACGGGGAATATATAATCTTGGTAGACACTGATTTTTTATAAATCATTTGGTCAGCATAAAGCAATCTTCTTGTTTTAATATCCAGCCTATCCAACACTTTTTATGGCCAGTCAATCACTCCAAAACTATAAGTTAGGACAGGAAGTGCAAATTGATTTATGGCTTGGATCTTGTTCTTAGATGTCAATGCTGTTTTCAGGATTAATTTAAGTCTTCTAAAGTACTCCTTACTGAGCTTTATTTACATTTGTTCATGTTTTATTCCTGATCCTTCATCAGTCCCCAAGTATTTATACACTCCCTCTTGCTCAAGTTCTTTTATATCACATTCTTGTCCCAAACTGATGTTTTCCTGGTGCTGCAGTTTTCCTTTTTTAAAGGTTGCTTTTGCATACTTATCAAGACCAAATGACATTTCAATATCACCTGAAAAAGTTTTGACAACCTGCAGCTGTGCTTTCAGTTCCTCATCTGATGAGTTATACAGTTTTAAATATTAACAAGAAGAAGATGAGAAGTCACTAGACTTTGTTGTTTTCTAAAAGTCAAATTATAGCCATGGCCTAAGCTGTTAAGTAACGGCTTAATGGATTAATGGCAAGGCAGAATAGCAACGGTGACAGAGAGTCACCCTGGAATATCCCCTTTGAATTTTTATCCCTGAGATAATAATCTGTCCTTTATCATGCCTTAATTGCAAAGCGGTCTGCCACTGTTTCATGGTTACTGTAATGCAGTCAATCAGTGTAGGATGTCCTTATATATTTTTAAGCACTCTTTTATCCGTGAATGTGGGATACTATCAAATGCTTTTTTGTAGTCAATCCATGTCATACTTATGTTCTTCCCCTTCTTACAATTCTCCACTATAACTTTGTTTAACAACAAATGGTCCTTTGTTCCATATGACTTTCTTTTACTGCACTTTTGTTCTACTGCCATAATTGAGTTTTCTTCTAAATGACTATAAACTCTGTTGCCGTCAATTCCTGTGTACAGTTTATACTTTGTTGGAAGACAAGTCATTGGTCTACAATTTTTAGGGTAGCTTGCAGGTTCACTCTTAAGTAAGAGCATTGTTTTTCCTGATGTTAACTAGTGTGGTGTGTGTTCGGGGTGCGTATATAAACAGTTCTTACTCATGGCTAAATCCTTGTGCAAAGAAGTTAATACTTTAAGCCAAAAGTTAGGTACTGCATCTGGGCCTGGGGTTTCCAGTTAGAGGCTTTTCTCAACTTTGTTTCAATCTCTCTGGCTGTTATTTCATCCCAATTCATATCCTGTACCTTCAAACATCTTATTCTTTCTTTTACTTCTTCTATCCATTTAACATCTTTGTTATGTTCCACAAGATCTTCATAGATACTTCTCCAAAATGTATCTACTTCCACTTTTTTTAGTAGTCGTTCAATTCCTTTTACCTTATTTCCCAATTCTCTATAAAACTTTTTTGGGTCATCAATAAATTGTTTATTTTGTGCTTTTCCCTATTTATCTTCGTATCTTCTAAGTCTTTTCACCCGTTTTGAAATTTTTAGTTTGTTATCTCCAATAGTGCATAATAGATCCTGGTCTGTTCTAATACTGTGCATTGCTTTTATTACATCTATCTTTCTTAGTATTTTTGTTGATCTATTCCCTCTTCTATAATCTTCTAACAATGACACTTCTTATCTTAGCTGCTTTATAGTTTTCTCTATTCGATATTTCCATGATGGCATTCAATTTCTCCCCTTCATTTCCCTTACTACCCTGTGTTCCTGTGGTAGAACTTTATCAGTTATTAATTTAGCAGCACAGTAATATATTCTGTTTACTTCTGTTATATCACATGGATCTCTATGGACAGTCCTAATTACTGCATTCATTTGTTTTATCAAGCTTCTGTCTTTTGGGGGTTTATTAACCTTCTGCAGTCTATTTATCTCATTGATCTTGATGTATCTATCTTTGTCTATTAAATCAAGCGACTCTTCTCTTAACTCCTTTTCTTCCATACTGAGGGCACATCCTTGTTTTATGTTTCCTGAGGACATTCTATAGTAAGTTCTGTAGCATCTTCTTGTGGCACATTCTCTTCAATTTCATCCTGTGTCATCTGTTGTTCTATCATATGGGAACTCACTGGCCTATCACTCCTCAACACTGACTGTATCAGAGTTTCTACAGTTCCCTGTTCCTTTCCTTGTTGTCTCGCTTCAAATGAACGTTTATACTGGTTTCCAGTGGAAGGCTCCAAAATATCTTGATATGGCACCTGACCAGTTGCTTCCTGTTCCACTGGTTTCCCCTTAATTTGGATATCCATTGCTCTATCCTGTTGTGGTGCTTTCTGCGTTTGATTTTCTACACTGCACCTACCAGGAATGGGCACTTTGTTATCCTGGGTCTTGTGCATCCAGCTACCTTTTTTTTATTTTTGATTATTTCTTCTCTTTGCAGCTGTTCCATTACCTGAATTTCTATTTCTCTGACTTCTCCATTACTAATCTCTTTTTCTACATTAATTCTTAGTCTTCTTATTTTTTGTATTGTAAAGGTTTTCCATATCCAGATTCCTTTGCCTGTATTTCTCTTCAAATATCTTTGGTGCTGCTCTTTTTGTATTGGTTAGTTTTGCTTTCTCCTTTGCATAAATATTACACCATATTAAATCTCTTTTCCTTTCCCATGTCCATATTTCTTCTTCACGTCTCCTGGTCTTCTTGCTTTTCCTTATTCTGGAGACTCACTCCATCATGCTGTGATGTAGTCTGTGTTAGACCTTCTACATGAACTCCTTCACTTCGCAGGCACTCCATAACTTCAACTTCTATTTCTTTAACTTCTGCTTTACTAATCATCTTTTCTGCATTACATCTTTGTGATATTAATCTTTTTACTGTGAAATTTTCCATATTTGGATGACTTTGCCTGAATTTCTCTTTGAATATCTTTGAGACTGCCTTCTCTATATTAGGTAATTTGGCTTTCTCCTTTGCATAAATATTGTACCATATCAGATCTCTCTTTCTTTCCCAGGTCCATATTTGTTTTTTATATTTTTCAAACATCTCTAGGTTTTCTTGTTTATATTTTCTCACTTCCTCAGATGCTTCTTTTTCCAAGCAGAGCAAAATTTCTTGATCTCTATACTGTTTTTCAAAAATATGTTGTATTAATGAAGACAAATTTTTTATTTGAAGCTTCTGACATTTTTTCCTGTGGAAGTATTTTTCTTTCCTCTAATTTCTCTCTTAATCATTTTGTATATCTTGTGTCTGGAAATTCAGGGCTTTTTACATAATAGTAACAATACATAATTTCTTTCTTATCCTCAATAGTCCACTCTATTGTCTTTATGGCTCTTCTTTGGCCAATCAATTTTTGTCATTTTTGTGGACTGCTACTTCCTTCCACAATGGGGGGGGGGGGCATCCTCCCCCTGAGACTGGCCTGGCCCCATTGTAGGAATGTTTCTTTATTTTGAGGATCCTACACTTTCATTTTCTCCAGTCCTGGCATGAATGCACCTACCAGGAATGGACACTTTGTTATCCTGGGTCTTGTGCATCCAGCTACCTTTTTATTTTGATTTACTTCTGTCTGTGATATATGCTATAGAAATACAGTCTATATATCAGTCTCACCTTGGTGAGATTTTGGGAAAAACAGGGTCCACCTCGTAAAGGTACTCACCAAGACTTGAGGATGAATTCAGTTTCAGCACTACTACTCTCCTTTGCTTGCTGACTTTTCATCTCTCCATCAGGACCCTTCTGTCATTTTCAATTTCTTCCAAGTCTTCTTGGGTTTCTAATACCATGATGGGAATGGACCCCATTCCTAAGTCAAAGTACGATTAAAGTTTATAAAATTAGTATTGTTTCACTCTTTGATGTCAGTCAAAAGTGCTCTTCGCAGCATCTGCAATGTGCCCCGTAATGACTCCTCCTGCAATTCATATGGTGTTACCTGAATTAGTAACATATCTAAATATGATTGTAAATTATTTTTTATAAGACCCGTTGCTCTTACTACTATTGGAACTGTCTGGGTATCTTTCTTCCACAAGGCTCTCGTTTCTGCCTGCAGATCCAGGTATTTTATGACTTTGTGTCTCTCTGTACGCAAGACACTGTTGTCACTGGGCATGGCGATTTCAATGATCAATGCTACTTTTGTCTTCTTTTCTTGGACTACTATATCCAGTTATCTAGCATCTATCTTTTGAACTATTGGTATTGGATGATCCCATGTGATATAAACTTCATCATTTTCTATGATTCTTTGTGGCTCATGTTTCCAGTGTTTTTCAGCCACTTTGATGCCATAATATTTACACAATCCCCAGTGCAGCAGTCTTGCCACATTATTATGCCTTTCAGTATACAGTCCCTCTGCCATTACTGTGTCACAACCAGCAACAAGGTGTGAGACAGCTTCCAATTCAGTTTTACAAAACCTATATTTGTCTGTTTCTCCCACATGTTCAATGGACTTTGTAAACTAGCATGTACGTAGCCCACTATCTTGGGCTGTGAATATTAAACTTTCATTTCTTAATGTGAATTCACCTCTCCTTAACCATTCCTGCATTCATTCTTGATCAACATAAGGCTCATCCAGAAGTTTTCTATACTTGCAACTATATTTATGCATTTTCCACATTTCTTGCCTTTTAATTTGGTCCTCCACTTTATATTCTTTCTTTTGTGTTTTAGCACATTTAGTTGCTGCCTGATTTTTATCTGCTTCTGGTTTGATTTCCATTCCTGCTTGATGCCAATATGCGTCTGCTAAATTAAGCAGAGATGTCATCTTAGATTTATTCTCCTCATGTTTCAAAACGTTCACTACATTTGGATCTTGTGAGGTCAGTCTTTTAAAGTATTCCTTACTGAGTTTTATTCACATTTGTTCATGTTTTATAGCTGACCCTTCATCAATTTATCAATTTATACACTCCCTCTTGCTCATGTTCTTTATATCACATTCTTATCCCAAACTGATCTTTTTCTAGTGTGCAGTTTTTCTGCTTTAAAGGTTGGTTTTGGACATTTATCAAGGCTAAGTGACATTCTAATATCATCTGAAAAAGTTTTGACAACCTGCAGCTGTGCTTTCGTTTCCTCATCTGATGAGTTATAGAGTTTTAAATCATCAACATAGAGAAGATGAGAAGTCTTTAGACTTTGTTGTTTTCTAGGAGACATGTTATAGCCATGGCCTAAGCTGTTAAGCAGACTGCTTAAAGGGTTATGGGCAAGGCAGAATAGCAATGGTAACAGAGACTCATGCTGGAATATCCCCCTTTAAATTTTTATCCCTAGAATAATAATTTGTCCTTTATCGTGGCTTAATTACAAAGTGGTCTGCTATTGTTTTACGGTCACTGTAATGTAATCGATCAGTGTAGGGTGTATCTTATACATTTTAAGCACACTTTTATCCATAAATGTGGGATACTATCAAATGCTTTTTTGTAGTCAATCCATGTCATACTTAGATTTTTCCCTTTATAGAGTTCTCCAGCATGACTTTATTTAACAACAAATGCTCCTTTGTTCCATATGGCTTTCTTTTATTGCCCTTTTGTTCTACAGCCATAATTGAGTTTTCTTCTAAATGATTATAAACTCTGCTGGCATCAATTCCTGTGTATAGTTTATATGTTGTTGGAAGGCACGTTATTGGTCTATAATTTTGGAGGCAGCTTGCTGGTTCACTCTTAAGTAGGAGCGTTGCTTTACCTGTTGTTAGTCAGGTTGGTGTTTGTTCGGGGTGCGCATATAAATAGTTCTTACTCATAGCTAAATCTTCATGCAAAGATGTTAATACTTTTAACCACAGGTTAGGTGCTGTATCTGGGCCAGGGGTTTTCAAAACAGAGGCTTTTCTTAACTTTGTTTCAATCTCTCTGGCTGTTACTTCATCCCATTTCATATCCTGTCCTTTTGAACTACTTACTCTTTCTTTCACTTCTTTTATCCATTTAGCATCTTTGTTGTGTTACACAGGAGCTTCATAGATACTTCTCCAAAATGCATCTATTTCTTGTTTTTTTGGGGTCTTTCAATTCCTTTTACCTTGTTTCCCAGTTCTCTATAAAAGTTTTTTGGGTCATCAACAAACCACTTATTTTGTACTTTTCTTTTATATTTATCAGTGTATCTTCTATGTTTTTCTGCCTGTGCTGAAATTTTTAGTTTATTTGTGATAGTGCATGATAGCTCCTGGTCTGTTCTAATATTTTCCAATGCTTTTATCACATCTTTCTTAGTATTTTTGTTCATCTATTCCCTCTTCTATAATCTTCTAACAGTGAGACTTCTTGTCTCAATTGCTTTATAGTTTTCTCTGTTCGATACCTCCATGATGGTATTCAGTTTCGTCCCTTCCTTTCTCTCACTACCCTGTGTTCTTGTGGCAGAACTTTATCAGTTATTAGTGCCGTCTATTTCTTTAACTGATCTTAATATATCTATGTCTATTAAATCAAGTAACTCTTCCCTTAGTTCCATTTCTTCCAGACTGAGGACACATCCTTTGTTTTCCATTTCCTGCGGGCATTCAGTAGAAAGTTCTATAGCATCTTCTTGTGGCACATTCTCTTCAAGTTTATCCTGTGTCATCTGTTGTTCTGTCATATGGGAACTCACTGGCCCATCACTCCTCAACATTGACCGCATCAGAGGTTCCACAGTTTCATGTTCCTTTCCTTGCTGTCTAGCGTCAAGTGAATGTTCATACTGATTTCCTGTGGAAGGCTTCAAAATATCTTGATATGGCACCTGACCAATTGCTTCCTGTTTCAGTGGTTTCTACTTAATTTGGATATCCATTCTCTATCCTGTTATGGTGCTTTCTGTATTAGATTTTCTACACTGAATCCTTCACTTTGCAGCTACTCCATAACCTCAATTTCTATTTCTTTGACTTCTCCATTACTAATCTCTTTTTCTACTTATCTTCTTTGTCTTCTTATTTTTTGTATTGTAAAGTTTTCCATACCTGGATTCCTTTGCCTGTATTTCTCTTTAAATATCTATGGTGCTGCTATTTTTTAGGCTACGGACAAACCTTTGCAACAATTTCACAAATACAATACCCAAATTAAAACACAGTATTTCCTGGAATTGCAAAACAAAGCTAAGAAACTAGTAAAGTTAGACAAAACAAACTACTATCATAACATCCAGAATAAAAACTCTAAAAACGCTCAAAAATTCTGGGATGCAGTTAATAACATACTTTAACCAGGTAAATTAACTACCCCCACCCCAACGACAACTAACAATTCTGATAACATAGCAACCCAATTCAATAAATATTTCACAAAAACTATCCAAGCCCACACAAACTCCCAAAGCACTGTCAGCAGCTCTACCCCTTCAGCAACCCAGCATACCACCAACTCCCAAAATAACACCTTCCACTTTACCTTACACCCAGTATCTATTAAATCCATTAAACATCTTTTTCAAAAACTTAAACCAACCACCCTGGCCAATGATAGCCTTCCTTCAAAACTCCTACAGATAGCAGCAGAAGCAATAGCCTACCCATTAGCCATACTCATAAATAAATCAATATCAGAGAGCAAGGTACCTGTTATTTGGAAATCCTCCCATATTTTACAGGTCTGTATTAGATCACTGAATGCTTAGGTTAGCGAACGGTGATTAATCGACCCCATGTAAGCGAAAGCTTACAAAACCGAACTGTCAGAACAGCAATTTTTTTTTAAGGGAAAACAATCGCTGTTCCAACAACAAAAAAAAGAAAACACTTTAATACATGATATTAAGTTGGGGGCTTCACCCCACACCCCCCCCTGATGTGGGGGGTGTGCCCCCCACCCCCCTACTTAAATATACCAGCTCTGAGACCGCACTACAGTGCCAAAAATAGCAAACTACTGAAGCGGCCAAGCAAATTCTTTCCCAGGGAAAGAATTTGCTTACATGCCGCTTCGATACTTTGCCGTTTCTGCATTTACAGCTCGACCAAGTCGCATTTGCTAACCTGCGTCTTCAGTCAGCTAATAGGAACCCTATTTTACTACTATACAAGGGAGGCAACTCCACAGAACGTACTAATTATCATCCAATTGCCATCCTGTCCCCTTATCCAAAATCCTAGAAAGAGTCATGCATACCCAACTAATGGACTACTTCTTACATACAAACTATCAAATACCAAACATGTTTTTTGTCTTTTTCACAGCACTACCACAGCACTAATGTCCTTTACCAACACAGTTAACCACTATAGAAACAATGGACAATTTGAATCTACCATATTTTTGGACTTATCCAAAGCCTTTGATATTGTAAATCACAATAAACTCATCAATATTCTCTCTACTATCACATGGTTCCAAAGCTATCTATCTGATCGACTGCAGACCATCCAATGGCAACACCAACTGTGGTTGAGATGGTTACTCTGACACATTGTAACAATTGTCTCATATACACTGACAACACACTTATTTTTAATAAAACAGATAGTGTATGTGAGAGATGTAAATACACTTTAATGCTGGTGGGAAAACTCTTTGACAGAACCAAAACTAATCCTACAGAGGTTGTCAGTGACACTTGTACCACACCTGCTGCACAGGATAAAGACCCTACACATAAAACTATTTATGCTGAGGCACTTACAGGTAACCTTCCTAAAACACTAAGACCTCCTGCACAGCACAGTGAAAAAAATGGTCCTCGAACGTCACATAAACATTCCATTAAAACACCACCCAAAATTACACTTAGTAACATATCCAATGCTTCTACTGCAAAGCTGTAAAGGTAACAAAACTACAGTTTTCAGTCAAAAGGCCTTTGGTTAATTTTCACCAAAAATCTTAGGATTGTCTTGCCTACCCATTAGTGCTTTCATTAGGCAAGGTCTCGAGAACAAAATTACCAATATGAAAGTTGCCAATAATAACAAAATAAGAGCTATGCTGCTAAACACTAAGAGTTTAAAACCAAAAACTGCACACCCTGGAGGCACTCCTATCACTGGAGGTTGAAGATATCTGAGCATTTACAGAAACCTGGTTCAAGGCCTTAGAGAGTACCCCAGCCTTGTAAAGTTACAATGCCTTCCACACCATCAGACCACAAAATGAAAATGTGAGAATAGAAGGTGGCAGTGTTTTTATCTATATTACAATTAAATACACCTCCCGACTAGTTAGACTGGACAACTCCAGGGAGTTATTCCAAGTTTTGATTACTGTGGGCAAGACCCCCATTCAAGTCATTGCTAGTTACCATGAATCATGATGTGCAAGAGGCCTACTTGACAAAACTGGAGTCAATCCAAATGCAGCCAAACACTCTGGTCAAGGGGGATTTCAATTATCCCACCATAAACTGGGAAACCTACTCCAGCCCTAACTCACCTGTGCAAAAGTTCCTTGGCTTCATTAACTGACATTGTAGCCTTGGATTAGGATTTCACTGTCATTTATGTGGGGTGTCAGCCTCGTTTCTTGCTATTTCTGGTGAGTATAGGGTGAGGTTCATGAAATTCATGATTTTAATTTAAGATTCTCCTCGGATTCATGTTTATATTTACATACATACATATATAGATAGATAGATTAATAGATAAATAGATAGATATATTAGAACAGTAATGTGATGGTCCCCCTCAATACCCTTCCTGCAAGGCCTGCACTTAGCTGAACTACATAAAACACAAAGTCAACATTCAGTTAAAACATATGACTCTGCTCAAGACGCCGCAGTAAGGTAAAGATAGATATTTTTCAATGTGTAGAGAATGATGAATGCACTCAAACACTGTGATTCACAAATCAGAACAAAAAATATATCATTAACACTATACATGTATGCACTGATTGGTGGTGGTTTGCATCTGTACAGGTTAGCATTTGTATGTAGCAGAAGTGAGATTGTAGGTTCATGCAATAAGTTCCACATCATGCCAGAAATGAAAGATTTATAACAGCATGAGTAGAATTGATGCACTTACATCACAAAAATAGGAGCTGGAGCTTTGCAGCTAACAATGTACATGCATTACTGGTGGTACATGCTGGTAAGCCAGTGGTTCACTACAAATTACGTTTTCAATACTTCAGTATTTCTTGTCCTATGAGGCACAAACACTTTGGCAGAATGCAGTGCTAAAAAGGTCAGGACAAACACTTAAAACAGAACTTTGCCAGTGAAAAAACACTTAACTGTAGCACCTACTTCATTTTAAAAGAAACAGGGTGGAGGTCAGACAAATGTGCATATATCTATATCTGTCAATCTGTATCTATATATATATATATATATATATATATATATATATATATATATATATATATATATATATATATGCATCTCTCTCTCTCTCTCTCTCTCTCTATATATATATATATATATATATATATATATATATATATATATAGATATATATATAAAACAAGGGACCTAAGTACAGTCTTGTGTATCCCATGTGTTACATGCTGGTAAGTCACTGGTTCATTAAGAAGGATGTTTTTCAGTGTTTCTTGTCGTATGAGGCACAAACACTTTGGCCGAATGCAGTGCTAAAAAGGTCAGGACAAGCTCTTAAAATAGAACTTTGTCAGTGAAACCAGTTAACTATAGCACCCAGTTAATTTTAAAACAAACAGGGGTGGAGGTCAGACAAATGTGTATATATCTATATCTATCTATCTATCTATCTATCTATCTGTAACTATATATCTATATATCTATATCTATATCTACATCCATATATATAAAACTGACTACTGACTCACTGGTAGACTTATAGGTAGTTTGTAGGCATGTGGCCAGGTGTCCCAAAATCTCAGTAGGCCTAGTTAAGTGACTTGCTGAAGGTTACACTGCAGGCAAATGAAGGCTAAGGGAATCAAACCCTGTGCCACAGGAAACAGCTCATTAACAGCTCGTAGTCTTAATGTTGTGCACTAACTGCCAGACAGACACCTCTGTTAGAATTAATAGCATAGATTCCACCAAAAGTCATCAGAGGTGTACCCCAGACCTATAGTGTGTGTGTGTGTGTGTGTGTGTGTGTGTGTGTGTGTGTGTGTGTTAGGGGGCAGTCATGCATGTATATGTTGCGCATGTGTGTGGGAGAGACATGCATGCATGTGTGTGTGTACTTCTGAGTGCATGGGCAAGTATGTGTGAATGTGTGTGTGTGTGTGTGTGTGTGTGTGTGTGTGTGTGTGTGTGTGTGTGTGTGTGTGTGTATGTGTGTGTGTGTGTGTGTGTGTGTGTGTGTGTGTGTGTGTGTGTGTGTGTGTGTGTGTGTGTGTGTGTGTGTGTGTGTACTGACTTTGCTATATTTTCTATTAAGAGCAATAAAAGCAATAAGGTTAGCCTATATAAAGCAAAAATATATAAAAATGTATACAAGCAAAGTAGGTTAACCTATATGAAGTGTTAATAAGCTGTTCTTATATTATATATTAGCTTTTTAGTTTCATATTTAATGTAGCACCGTCTTTACACTATGGCATTATGAGGGAAGGGGGACTTGGAGAAATGAAAGAGTTTAATACTTTTATTGCTCTTAACACAACCACCCTCTGTAACCACTCCCATACTCCAAATAACGTGATTATAAATAAATAATGAATGTTTGTGATGCTTTCCATTAAACACAACTTGGATCGCTTGTTTGTGTGCTCGATTTTTTTAGTGAACTAAGTACATAATGCAATTCAAGGACTGAGCTTCACACCCTCCACACTATGAAGATTCTTCTTGGTTTATAAAAAGAATTTACAGTCGTACTTAAATATATTATTCATACATGTTACTCTATATGAGTTGCAGAAGGAGTCATTAATGAGCACATTGTGGGTGCTGTGAAGAGCACTTCTGGCTAACATCAAAGACTGAAACAATACTAATTTCATGAACTTTAATCATACTTTGACTTAAGAATGCGGTCCATTCCTGTTATGGTATTAGAAACCCAAAAGACCTAGACAAATGAAAGAGAATACAGATGAAAACTTTTATTTATATTTATTTGCATTTGTTTACCCATGTAGCTTGACTAGGTCGAGTCTTCTTTTAGAGAAGGTTGAGAGATAAGCTCCAGAAAAACAAAGAAAAAAGAAAATTAGCAATAGCAATCTGAAGGTAATGCTACTCAATGTGGAAGTCTAAACCTCAAGATGCAGTCTCTGGAAGCTCTCCTAAAAATGGAGACTATCGATATCTGTGCAGTAACTGAGACCTGGTTCAAAGCTCCAGAGAGCACCCCTGCAATTCCAGGCTAAAACTCATACCACACTTTTCAGCCACCGAACCAGGGCCAAAACATTAAAGGTGGAGGAGTGTCCATATTCACCAAGGATATTCACACCTCCAGGCTGATTGCCCAACACAATGCATCTGAAATTCTCCAGGTGCAACTAACACTAGGTAAGACTGGAATACAAATTGTAGCTTGCTACAGATCCCCCACCATGCCCCAAGATTCTCACTACACCTTTCTAAA
This sequence comes from Protopterus annectens, assembly GCF_019279795.1. Taxonomy (NCBI): domain Eukaryota; kingdom Metazoa; phylum Chordata; order Ceratodontiformes; family Protopteridae; genus Protopterus; species Protopterus annectens. The sequence goes on along the minus strand of NC_056732.1, from coordinate 1,844,834,248 downwards.
CATACTAGAAAATATTAAGATACCACCAAAAACCCTAATACTGGGTGATTTCAACTACCCTGCCATTAACTGGGAAAACTACTCCTGTACCAACACCTTTGCTCAACGGTTCTTGGAATTCATAAATTCCAATGCCCTAGAGCAACTAATTAATAGTCCCAAAAGGGGTACCAATATTCTAGACCTGGTCATTACCAGCATGGGAAATTGATGCTCCACACCAGTGGTCACCCTCTTGTTGGTCAGATAAGACCATAAGCTAATCACCCTTGACATCCACATTCCACCCCCACCCAACTTTAAGGGAACCTCCGTAAAAAAACTTCTCTAGAGACAACTCCATGCTTTTCAAGTCAGAAGTAACAAACATCAAGACTCCCATGCAGATGGCCACTGGAAGTTCAACTGCTGAATCCTACACTAAGGTGCTGTACGAGCACATTCACTCTTGCATAGACTGAGTCATCCCAAATAGAACCAAGAGATTGTCCTCTAAAAAACGGAATCCAATCTGGTGGTCCCCTGCCATAAACAAGCTGTACAACAGAAGGAAGAAACTATTGCAGAAAAGAGGAAGAACCCAGGATTCAAAAAACTCCCTCACCAGCCTCAGTAGAAAGCTGAGATCCCTCATAAAATCTTCCAAAGCTAGTTAAGAAAACAAAATTGCCAAAGATTCCAAAGACAACCACAAGGCATTCTATAGCTATGTCAAGAATCTAAATGGCAATACTCAGATCTGCTCTGAGCTACAGCGGAATGGCACTAGATATATTGATCCCAAGGATATTGCCAATATCCTGGCAGATAGATTCAGTGCCAACTTCACTCCCTCTCACCTCCTAAAGGGCCCATCTCAATACCAAAAGAATGCCAAATTCCAGTAATCACGGCCACTCAGGTAAAAACTGCACTCTCCAAAGCCAAGAATACAGCATCCATGGGACCAGACAACATCCTGGGCTGTGTACTGCATGAACTACAAAATGAACTGGCAACTCACCTATGTGTCATGTTTAATCATAGCCTCACCTCAGGCTTCATGCCCACAGAGTGGTGCACAGCTAGAGTCATCCCACTCCACAAGGGGGGGGGGGGGTCCACTTTGAATCCTGGATACCACCATCCCATCAGTCTGACGAGCCTGATCTGCAAGGCCATGGATAGTATTATCGTGGAACTTATAAACAAAGACATTGGCAACCTTCAAACACTGGACCCCACAAGTACAAAAGACAGAAAGACAGACAAGGGGATAAGTAAGGTGCAGACCTGGAAGGCTGTGTCATACAGATAAGTAGCAAAGAAAGGGGAGAGGAAATGTCATAGGAAGACGTAGGAAGAAAAGACTCCAAACAATGCATGAATGATCATAATGTGTTACACAGAGTTCAGAAAAGACAAACAGGAAGTGTGCACACAGATGTAAACTGTAGAAAGGAAATGGGGATGATGGGTAACCTAACACGTTTCATGTCTTAGGCTCATACATTACAAGCATGTGATACTCTAGTTAATTAATTTATTTACTTATATTTGTTTACCAGGGTGGTGCACTGATCAGTACTGACCAAGTTCAGGCTCAGTCCGAGTTAGGCCTTTTGAAAACCAGCAATTGTAATACCACTGGTACAGCCAATGAGTTACTCACCCTATAGGGCATGGGGGCTAGAAGTTGGGTAAATGTGAAGTTTCCTGTTCATTTTTCTACATTAGTTGTGAATATATCATAGGGTGTAGTTTGCTTTATAGAAATAGGAGTTTGTCCCAAGGATGGGGAATCTTTGAGAGAGGGATTTGTCACACCAGCAAGTTCTATTTACTTATGTTGTAAAATGGGTTTTGGTCTCTTGGTCTTACATTTGTTTTACTACCAGTTTTGCAGATCTGTGGTAGCACAACCAAGACTGGGTCATTTACAGCTTTGAAGACAAGGCATTGATTCATATTCAGGAGACTATAGAAGACAGAGAACAAGCCCAGTGATTTTACATACTCTGGGTAAGTTAAGGATATTTCATAGGTTCATAGGTTCATAGGTAGGTACTAGGCTATTGGCCCTAGGGCCTATACAAGCCTAGCCAAAAAGGTACCCTGGCTTTCGCCACCCAAGAAAATTATTTTCCTGTGCCCCTGTCAAGAAGAAACACAGAAGTGATCCCAGGGGTGAATTTCCTATTACCCATCCAATCATCAAGATTTTTCTTGAAGAGTGCTAATGAGGAGCTCTGTTTGACATAGATAGGTAGTCTGTTCCAGAGTATGGGAAGTCTCTGGGACAGGAATCTATCCCTCCAGCATGTTCTGTTTATTGTGGTGAAAAGGTTTAGATCCGTAGAGCATGTAGCTCGGAGGGATTGGGATTTCTTTAAGTGGAGCATGTCCAACAGCTCTGGGTTTGACATAGCTTTGTATGTTAGGCAGAGATCGCCTCTGAGTATGCGATATGCGACGGAGTAAAGCTGGAGTTTTTTGAGACAGTCTGCGAAGGGCATCTGTTTGAGGCCAGTAATCCTCTTTGTGAGGTATTTTTGCAGCCTTTCCAGTTGTTGTAGATGTCTTGTGAGGTACATACCAAAAGGGTTATTGTACTCTATAATGGGTCTAATGAGTGATGAGTAGAGGGGAACAATGACCTCTTTTTTTCTGGATGAGAAACCTTTTGTGATGAGGTATGCCACGCAGAAGGATTTTCTGACCACTGTGGCGATGTGATTATCAAAGGAGAGACTACTGTCCACCTGTGTCCCAAGGTCTCTTATCACGCTTTCAGTTTTAAGTAGACTACCGCCTATGTGGTAGTTCATGGGTACAGAGTTTTTACAAAAGGAGATGACAATGCACATTTTTGGTATTGAGCTTGAGACCATACTTTGACACCAGGCATTTGTCTCAGTGAGGCCCTTTTGAAGGATGTCCACATCATTAGGAGTTTTGATTATGGCTCCTAGTTTGCAGTCATCTGTGAATTTAGTTAGCCAAAGACCTTCTATGTTAGCCTGTACTTCAGAGAAGTAGATACCAAACAGGAGAGGACCCACGACTGAACCCTGTGGTACTCCACTTGTCACTGGTCTGAAGTCTGATTTGGAGTCTGCTACTTTCACAGTGTGGGTTCTGTCAGTAAGCCAGTTGGCAACCCATCTTGTGACATAGGGATTTATACCTAGCTTAGTGAGTTTATCTATAATTCCATAGTGGGGGATGGTGTCGAACACCTTGGCGAGATCTAGATAGGCTGTGTGAACCACCTTACCCACATCTATGGCTTTGGTGACTACTTCAAAGAAGTCGATCAGGTTTAGGAGACATGATCTGCCTTTTACAAACCCAAACTGTGTGGGGTCCAGAGTTTGGAGATCTCCAATGTCTTTGTTTATGAGTTTCATGATGATACGTTCCATGGCCTTGCAGACCAGGCTCGTCAGGCTAATGGGGCGGTAGTTCCTGGGGTCTGTTGTGGCCCCCCCCCCCTTTGAGGAGAGGGATAATAACTGTTGTGGTTCTCCATTCAATGGGCACAATATATGGTGGTTAAATGAGATTAATACTGACCAATTTCAGGCTTAGCCTGAGAAAAATACAAACATTTCACAAATAAATAATACAGAAATATACACAGTAACAGAGTAGTTAAGACTAGTTACCTTGAAAAAACAACTGTATAAATGCATTGTGGTGACCAAGCACAGTGCAATGTACAATCAAGCAAAGTTTAATGTACAATGTATACGTTAGTTTGGTTCATTATCCATGAAGCTGCTTACATCTGCAATGACAGTGTTTAATTTAAGAAGGGTGTTGTTTATGTAGTGGGTGCATGAAAGGTCCTGTTTCCAAATCTGTACTATGTTAAATATTTTGGTGTTCACCTTTAGACTGTGTGTAAAGGTTATGCCCTCTTTCTGGGATCTTAATGTCTTCACAATAGTTGATGATGGCACCCAAATCTGTCTTCTTACCCCACTTGCTTTTGCAAGTTATTTGTATTTGTACACACACTTATATTCACTATATATTTAATATTTTGATGTACCTTCACTACATACCTTTTGAGAATTCAACCCTGAGTTTTTTATGAATGCTGTATTTTTATGAATGCTGTATTTGAATGTGTTTTCTATATTAGAATATCTGATTTAATATGTTTTTTAGACTTGTTAGTTATTTTCATTTGTATCAATCTTTGTAGAATTGGCTAAAAGAATATATTTTTATATATTTTTATACACACATTTTTTTATATACTTTTTTGTGACAGCACATTGATGTTTTTGATTTTAAGTGTTAGAATGCAATATTGACTTCAATGTACTTGGTTTGTAATCAGTTATGCTAATTAGTTAATTAGTGACCTACCAGAGCATATTTAAACTCTCTGGTGTATTTTTCATTTTCATTTTAACTTGATAAAGCTCGGTAACAACCGAGCGAAAGAGCTTGTTTTTAACTTCTGTTTGTTCATAATAAAGTATCAACTTGCATCCTGGTTCGGCTTCTTCGCTTTGGATTTATCCTTCTTCTTGGTTTTGCTTGTTTTTCCTTTGGGTTCTAGGGGTCCAAAAAGGTAAATATTTGTGGGAAGCAATAGCCAGGGAATCATTATGGCTAGGCTTGTATAGTTCCTAGGGCCGATAGCCTAGAACCTACCTATGAATAGTGATTGGAAAGATATACTTCCACTTGTAAAAGACTGTAGTAGCATTTTTCGATCAGAAATTCATTATATGGAAACATCAACGATTTATACAATATACATGTAAAATTATAATGTAAATTATATGGAAGTGGTTTACAATTTAGTGTGGAAAATATATTACATGGCAGCTAAAACATCTAATTTATATTATTCAAATGCATAATAGAAGATACAATTCTGTGGTAGGGATGTGCACATTTCATCAACAGCACAAATGAAAAGATAATAGTTAAGGTGCTTAACTCACACACAAGGCACAGGGTTTGAGTCTCACCTCTGAAGGGCAATTAGCTAAGCTTCAAATGGGTTGCAAGGGCAGCTAGTCTAGTACTTAACTATGATTCCATGAACCTGTGAACATGTAAGCAGCAGTTACTCTTTTGTCTGTAGACTTTTACATTTGTCTTATCTTACAAACACACTTATGCAGGATGAAGAGTACAAAAGACAGAAAGACAGACAAGGGGATACGTAAGGTGCAGACCTGGAAGGGTGTGTCATACAGATAAGTAGCAAAGAAAGGGGAGAGGAAATGTCATAGGAAGACATAGGAAGAAAAGACTCCAAACAATGCATGAATGATCATAATGTGTTACACAGAGTTCAGAAAAGACAAACAGGAAGTGTGCACACAGATGTAAACTGTAGAAAGGAAATGGGGATGATGGGTAACCTAACACGTTTCATGTCTTAGGCTCATACATTACAAGCATGTGATACTCTAGTTAATTAATTTATTTACTTATATTTGTTTACCAGGGTGGTGCACTGATCAGTACTGACCAAGTTCAGGCTCAGTCCGTGTTAGGCCTTTTGAAAACCAGCAATTGTAATACCACTGGTACAGCCAATGAGTTACTCACCCTATAGGGCATGGGGGCTAGAAGTTGGGTAAATGTGAAGTTTCCTGTTCATTTTTCTACATTAGATGTGAATATATCATAGGGTGTAGTTTGCTTTATAGAAATAGGAGTTTGTCCCAAGGATGGGGAATCTTTGAGAGAGGGATTTGTCACACCAGCAAGTTCTATTTACTTATGTTGTAAAATGGGTTTTGGTCTCTTGGTCTTACATTTGTTTTACTACCAGTTTTGCAGATCTGTGGTAGCACAACCAAGACTGGGCCATTTACAGCTTTGAAGACAAGGCATTGATTCATATTCAGGAGACTATAGAAGACAGAGAACATGCCCAGTGATTTTACATACTCTGGGTAAGTTAAGGATATTTCATAGGTTCATAGGTTCATAGGTAGGTACTAGGCTATTGGCCCTAGGGCCTATACAAGCCTAGCCAAAAAGGTACCCTGGCTTTCGCCACCCAAGAAAATTATTTTCCTGTGCCCCTGTCAAGAAGAAACACAGAAGTGATCCCAGGGGTGAATTTCCTATTACCCATCCAATCATCAAGATTTTTCTTGAAGAGTGCTAATGAGGAGCTCTGTTTGACATAGATAGGTAGTCTGTTCCAGAGTATGGGAAGTCTCTGGGACAGAAATCTATCCCTCCAGCATGTTCTGTTTATTGTAGTGACAAGGGTTAGGTCCGTAGAGCATGTAGCTCGGAGGGATTGGGATTTCTTTAAGTGGAGCATGTCCAACAGCTCTGGGTTTGACATAGCTTTGTATGTTAGGCAGAGATCGCCCCTGAGTATGTGATATGTGACGGAGTAAAGCTGGAGTTTTTTGAGATGGTCTGCGAAGGGCATCTGTTTGAGGCCAGTAATCCTCTTTGTGAGGTATTTCTGCAGCCTTTCCAGTTGTTGTAGATGTCTTGTGAGGTACATACCAAAAGGGTCATTGTACTCTATAATGGGTCTAATGAGTGATGAGTAGAGGGGAACAATGACCTCTTTTTTTCTGGATGAGAAACCTTTTGTGATGAGGTAAGCCACGCAGAAGGATTTTCTGACCACTGTGGCGATGTGATTATCAAAGGAGAGACTACTGTCCACCTGTGTCCCAAGGTCTCTTATCACACTTTCAGTTTTAAGTAGACTACCGCCTATGTGGTAGTTCATGGGTACAGAGTTTTTACAAAAGGAGATGACAATGCACATTTTTGGTATTGAGCTTGAGGCCATGGCTTTGACACCAGGCATTTGTCTCAGTGAGGCCCTTTTGAAGGATGTCCACATCATTAGGAGTTTTGATTATGGCTCCTAGTTTGCAGTCATCTGTGAATTTAGTTAGCCAAAGACCTTCTATGTTAGCCTGTACTTCAGAGAAGTAGATACCAAACAGGAGAGGACCCAGGACTGAACCCTGTGGTACTCCACTTGTCACTGGTCTGAAGTCTGATTTGGAGTCTGCTACTTTCACAGTGTGGGTTCTGTCAGTAAGCCAGTTGGCAACCCATCTTGTGACATAGGGATTTATACCTAGTTTAGTGAGTTTATCTATAATTCCATAGTGGGGGATGGTGTCGAACACCTTGGCGAGATCTAGATAGGCTGTGTGAACCACCTTACCCTCATCTATGGCTTTGGTGACTACTTCAAAGAAGTCTATCAGGTTTAGGAGACATGATCTGCCTTTTACAAACCCAAACTGTGTGGGGTCCAGAGTTTGGAGATCTCCAATGTCTTTATTTATGAGTTTCATGATGATACGTTCCATGGCCTTGCAGACCAGGCTCGTCAGGCTAATGGGGCAGTAGTTCCTGGGGTCTGTTGTGGTCCCCCCTTTGAGGAGAGGGATAACTGTTGTGGTGCTCCATTCAATGGGCACAATATATGGTGGCTAAATGAGATTAATACTGACCAATTTCAGGCTTAGCCTGAGAAAAATACAAACATTTCACAAATAAATAATACAGAAATATACACAGTAACAGAGTAGTTAAGACTAGTTACCTTGAAAAAACAACTGTATAAATGCATTGTGGTGACCAAGCACAGTGCAATGTACAATCAAGCAAAGTTTAATGTACAATGTATACGTTAGTTTGGTTCATTATCCATGAAGCTGCTTACATCTGCAATGACAGTGTTTAATTTAAGAAGGGTGTTGTTTATGTAGTGGGTGCATGAAAGGTCCTGTTTCCAAATCTGTACTATGTTAAATATTTTGGTGTTCACCTTTAGACTGTGTGTAAAGGTTATGCCCTCTTTCTGGGATCTTAATGTCTTCACAATAGTTGATGATGGTGCTAAGCTTGTGCCATTTTGTTTTATTTTTCTTTATATTATTTATATTTGTTTTCCAGGATAGTGCAATGATCAAAAATGACTATCTGTAGCACAGCTGAGGTGTAAAAATAAATAAAAAAAAATCACACATAGTCATACTAGCAGCATGCCTTGCACAAAGACAATAAGATAAACAAACAAACTATCTATCTATATATATATATATATATATATATATATATATATATATATATATATATATATATATGTATGTATGTATATATATATATATATATATATATATATATATATGTGTGTGTGTGTGTGTGTGTGTACAGTAGAGATAATGGGCAGCCATGGTGGTGCAGTGGTTAGCGTTGCCACCTCACAGCAAGAGGTTCTCTGGTTCAATCCTCAGCTGGGGTGCCTTCTGTGCAGAGTCCGCATGTCCTCCCTGTGGTTGCGTGGGTTTCCTTCGGGTGCTCCGGTTTCCTCCCACACCCCAAAGACATGCTATAGGTGAATTGGACACTCTAAACTGGCCCTAGGTGTGAGTGTGTGCGTATGTGTGCCTTCTGTGGAGGGTTGGGTGCCAGGCTGGCAACTCTACACCGTAAAACTCCACTGCCAATCATGAGCGGATAGGTGATCCGCTGTGGTGACCCCTAACCGGAAAAAGCCGAAAGAAGAAGAAGAAGAAGAAGAGTATACAGTAGAGATAATATAGGAACAAATAACAGGATTTGTAAGTCAATCCAAACCAGGTTGTTGAGTTCAGATAAGAATATCTATTTACAGCTTATGTACGTTTGTGAATAAGGAGGAGGATGGCACATCTGGAAAGTACATAACTGAAGGAGATGGGAGGTTTAGGGGGTGTGTCATTTCTGAAGACAGACACATCTCACATGAAACTGAAGGTGGGTTTATTTACAGCTTATGAACGTTTGTGAATAAGTAGGAGGATGGCACATCTGGAAGGTATGTGACTGACGGAGATGGGAGGTTTAGGGGGTGTGTCATTTCTGATGACAGACACATCTCACATGAAACTGAAGGTGGTTTAATTTACAGCTTATGTACATTTGTGAATAAGGAGGAGGATGGTACATCTGGAAGGAACGTGACTGAAGGAGATGGGAGGTTTAGGGGGTGTTTCATTTCTGATGACAGTCACATCTGAAATGAAACTCAAGGTGGGTTTATTTACACCTTATGTACGTTTGCGAATAAGGGGAAGATGGCACATCTGGAAGGTACGTGACTGAAGGAGATGGGAGGGGGTGTGTTCTTTCTGAAGACAGACACATCTCAAATGGAACTGAAGGTGGGTTTATTCACAGCTAATGTACATTTGGTAATAATTAGGAAGATGTCACATCTGGGATAGTACATGACAGCAGGAGATGGGAGGTTTAGGAGGTGTGTCATTTCTGATGACAGACACATCTGACATGAAACTGAAGGTGGGTTTTTTACAGCTTATGTACGTTTGGGAATAATGATGAAGATGGCACATCTGGATAGTACGTGATGGCAGGAGATGGGAGGTTTATGGGTGTGTCATTTCTGAGGACAGACATGTCTCACATGAAACTGAAGGTGGGTTTATTTACAGCTTTTGTACTTTTGGGAATCAGGAGGAAGATGGCACATCTGGAAGGTATGTGACAGCAGGAGATCTGAGGTTTAGGGGGTGTGTCATTTCTGAAGACAGACACATCTCACATGTAACTGAAGGTGGGTTTATTTACAGCTTATGTACCTTTGGTAAAATGTTGGAAGATGGCATCTCTGGATGGTACCTGACAGCAAAAGATGGGAGGATTAGGGGGTGTGTCATTTCTGAAGACAGACACATCTCACCCTAAACTGAAGGTGGGTTTATTTACAGCTTATGTACATTAGGGAATCAGGAGGAAGATGGCACATCTGGAAGGTACTTGACTGAAGGAGATGGGAGGTTTAGGGGTGTGCTCTTTCTGAAGACAGACACATCTCACATGAAACTGAAGATGGGTTTATTTGCAGCTCATGTATATTTGTGAATAAGGAGCAAGATGGCACATCTGGAAGGTACATGACTGAAGGAGATGGGAGGTTTAGGGGTGTGTCATTTCTGAAGACAGACACATCTCACATGAAACTGAAGGTGGGTTTATTTACAGCTTATGTACATTTGGGAAAAAGGAGGAAGATGGCACATCTGGAAGGTACGTGACTGAAGGAGATAAGATGGCACATCTGGAAGGTACGTGACTGAAGGAGATGAGAGGTTTAGGGGGTGTGTCATTTCTGAAGACAGATACATCTCACATGAAACTGAAGCTGGGTTCATTTATAGTTTATGTTCGTTTGGGAATAAGGAGTAAGATGGCACATCTGGAAGGTACGTGACAGCAGGAGATGGGAGGTTTGGGGTGTGTCATTTCTGATGACAGACACATCTCACCTAAAACTGAAGGTGGGTTTATGTACAGCTTATGTACGTTTGGGAATAAAGAGGAAGATGGCACATCTGGAAGGTACGTGACTGAAGGAGATGGTAGGTTTAGTGGGTGTGTCATTTCTGATGACAGACACATCTCACCTGAAACTTAAGGTGTTTTTTTTTTTACAGCTCATGTACGTTTGCAAATAAGGAGGAAGATGGCACATCTGGAAGGTACGTGACAGCAGGAGATTGGAGGTTTACGGGGTGTGTCATTTCCTTTTTTTAAATCTTTTTTTTATTGATAATTTGTCAAATATTACATGAAATCAAAAAAGAAAATGATATGTATACAATTGTAAAACCTATAAACTTTAAAAAGATTATATAACTATATACATTGGTGTCTGTTAAGAAAAAAGCTATAAATAAGTTTAAAGTGTAACATGAAGAATGATATATAAGTTCATATATCTTTGTCCATTTTCTCAATTATTTCTAGCATTTTCATCCAAGAATTGTATAAGGATGTAGGTCTGGTAGTTCTGTTCTTCAGTGTAGATATTTCCATTTGTCCAACTGTTCTAGCTAAATTTTTAAATTCATTAAATGTAGGGAGGTGATGATTTTGCGAGCTGATGCCAATAAAGTCCATAAGATTTTAAAATCTTTTTTTGGCACACAATCCGGAACAGGAGAGTTGAATAAAATCATAGATTTTGATAATTGATAATTATCATTAAAAACAGTCTGAAAAAAATAATTAGTATTATTCCAATACAAAGTAAGACAGTTACATTCATGAAAATGTGTTGCCAGTCAGCTCTTGTTTTAGTCTGACATCTCCAACATAGATCTTCACTAGCATACATCTTAAATACTTTATGTGGTGTATAAAAACTTCTATTCAAAAATCTCCAAGTGAATAACTGCAAGTTTATTTATATTGATGACTTCTTGGAAGATTTTAAGATAATCTTTTTTTCCTTTTCATTAGGAGGGTGATTATTTATCTGTGTATAATAATTCCAGTAGGTGTCTGTTTGGTATATTTTTGTTGTTTTAATTATTTTGTAAATGTTAAATAGATATAATAATTCCAGTAGGTGTCTGTTTGGTATATTTTTGTTGTTTTAATTATTTTGTAAATTTTAGATAGATATCCAGCACCTTGATAAGGTTGATTATTAATTATAATAATATATTCAATAAACTTTGGGACGGTATGTCTAACTGTATCTTGCATTTGTCCAATTCTATTTATAAGGTATTGCCTTAGATTTTGCAGAAGTAGCCATGAGTCATTATTTATATTGTATTTTCTGATTATCTGATCTTTAGTTAATATTTTGTCTTGTTCTACCAGCTGGTGCCAGTAGCTTATTGAGCTTATTTTGAGGATATTGATTTTCTGAATTTCGAATGTATCAAGGATAGTGGGTGTGAAAGCTATAGGGAAGGTCAGAAAGAACCATGAGCTAATATTTGGTACTTTGCTTATGTATGTTTTAGATGTTGTTAGTGTGATATTCATATATTTGGATGGGAGTTTATTATTTTTATTTTTACCTTCTAGATAATCGTTTAACATCCAAACTAAAGGAAATGGTATTATAGTTAAATGATCTGATATGTTGTTATGATTAAGTTCAATATAGACCTGTTCATGTAATTCTTTCCATATAGGTTTGTAGTGATCATTTAACCATAGGGTTATATTTTTAACAACAGAGGACATAATATATATCTCAGTATCAGGTAAATTGATTCCTCCATCTTCCCAATTTGGTAAATGTTTATTTAAGGCAATTCGGGGTTTGTCTGGGAACCATAAAAAATGTAATATTAGTTTATTATATCTCTGAGGGATATACTTGGGTGGTGGCAATGAAAAACTTTGTATTAGATATAATACTTTAGGAAAAATAATTGATTTAATGAGATATAATCTATCTCCCATTGTAAACATATATTTGTTCCAGTTAGATATCGCTTGCTCTATTTTATCTAGTGTTTTATTATAATTATATATAAGGAGTCAGTTAAGTCTTCAAGTAGATCTATGCCTAAATATACTATTTTATTATCTTCTGCTATGTATTTGGAATATTTTTGTTTATATGTTTCTTTTTAGTATTACATGACATAATTTTTGTTTTGTTTTCATTGAACTGTAAACCTGAGATAGTTTGAAAATTATTTATTTCCTTAAATAAAGCTTGTAAAGATGCATTTGTGTCTGTTAGGGTAAAAAGTATATCATTTGCAAATAGCTGTAGCTTAAGAGATAAAGTTTTGTTGATGCAGATGCCTTTAATATTACTATTTGATCTGATCTGATTTGCAAATGGTTCTATAAGTAATGCAAATAACAGTGGTGATAAGGGACAGCCTTGTTTAGTTCCTTTTTTTTATTTGTATGGGACCAGATCTATATAAACCTAATTTGACATATGCTATGGAATCTTTATATAGTGACTGGATAAGGGCAATAAAGGATGTAGAAAAATTATATTCTTTTAGGACTAGTGTAAGGAAATTCCAGTTAACAGAATCAAATTCTTTATTAATATCTAAGGATATTATGTTTAAATGTAAGTTTGCATGTTTACTATAATCTATCAATGACAGAATTATTTTAAGATTATCATATGTATTTCTTCCTTTAATAAATCCTGTCTGGTCATCATGAATTAGTATGGGAAGAAAGTGTTTAGTCCTGTCAGCATATATTGCCATGAACATTTTATAATCAATATTTAATAAGGATATTGGTCTATACGACAAACATTGTTTCTCATTTTTGTCTGATTTAATTATTGGTGATATAAATGAGTATTTCCATGAAGGTGGTATAATTATATGTTGATTAACTATGGAGTATACTTTTAAGAGTAAAGATATAGCTTGATTAGGTATTACTTTATACATTTCTGGTATTATGTTATCTGGGCCAGGTGCTTTATTTAGTTTAAGCTTTTTAATCTGTGATCTTAATTCTGTCATAGTAATTGGTTTACTTATAGTATCAATTTGTTCTTGTGTTAATCTAGTAAGAATTTTGTTTTTAAAATAATTTCTTATATCTTTGTCAGGTTTTCCCTGAATTTTTGAGAGGTTATCGTTGTTATATTGTAATCTAAATGCTTCTAATATACCATTTAGGTCTGTGGCTTTTTTCTTTGTATTAGGGATATATAATTCTTTTATTTGCCTCGATTTTATTATTATTTTTTGTTCTATTAGCTAGTTGTCTCTGATGTGCTGGATTTGATGAATAAGAATTTATCTTTTCTAGGTTAATCATTGTCTTGTGATGTAAAATTTCTGCATATTTGTTGTTAATTTGTAGTAATTCTTGAATTAAATCTTTATTTCCTTCTTGAATTTCTAATTTTAATTTATCAGCTTTCTTTTGTAATTCTAGCATGTCTTTATTCCATATTTTTCGACAGTACTTTTCCATATATAGCTAGTTGTCTCTGATGTGCTGGATTTGATGAATACGAATTTATCTTTTCTAGGTTAATCATTGTCTTGTGATGTAAAATTTCTGCATATTTGTTGTTAATTTGTAGTAATTCTTGAATTAAATCTTTATTTCCTTCTTGAATTTCTAATTTTAATTTATCAGCTTTCTTTTGTAATTCTAGCATGTCTTTATTCCATATTTTTCGACAGTACTTTTCCATATATATATATATATATATATATATATATATATATATACTTTTAAGGAGTCCCAGCTGTATATTTCTGAGATGTTCTCTGTGGAATTTAGTTCAAGGAAAGTTTTTATTTCACCTTCAAAAAATTCTTTAAAGTCTGTTAGTTTTGTAACATATGAAGGTATTCTTGTAATGTGATTATTATTTATTTGCATAAGCTCCATTTCAAAAACCAGAGCATTATGATCTGATAATGGACAATTTATTATTTTGACATTACTTATTTTTGTTGCTAAATCATTGGATATGTATATCCTGTCAATTCTTGAACTAGTCTTATATCTATGAGAGTAAAAAGTATAAATTAATGAGTCTGGATCAGCAAATTCATTTATATCTTTTATGGAGATTGTATCTATAAATTTTATAAGTGTCTTTGATATAGGTAACTTTCTTCTCTTACTTTTTGAATCTGTATCTTTGTCATCTGTTACACAGTTGTAGTCTCCTGCCATTATTAGGCTACTTTTAGTTAAATGTAATATTTCTTCAAAATGATATTTTACTGTTTCTACACCTGGTATCCAATATAGGTTAACTAAAGTGTATATTTTCCTATTCAACTCTATATTCACTAAGCAAAACATACCAGATGTGTCTTGAAAAGTGTTAATTATTTTTGGAGAAATAGTTGTATTATGCATTAGTATGGCTACTCCTCTCTTCTTTTGTTTATATTGAGAACTTACTAATACTGTGTAGTTATTAATATTGAGATTGTTTATATCTTTATCTAGTAGATGCGCCTCCTGAAGAAATACTATTTGTGGATTGTGTAGATCTATGTATTTATATAGACTCCTCCTTTTGATATTATTATTCAGTCCATTAATATTTATAGACAGATATTTCATGTGTTGGTTTATGTTTAATTTGTATGACAGTAAATATACATAATTTTAACTCTTGGCTTACACTATATGTATAATTTACACTATTCTTTATATGGAAGTTCTGCTTATCTTCTGTAGACACCAAACCAGTATAAGAAAACAATGAAACTTCTAAATTAACTAATTCTAATTGGTTACACCTTTTCCTATCTCTATGAGGTAATATACCTCTTTCCATGAGTAACATAAGTACCCACACAAACCTTCTAAATCTATGAATAGTGTTTAGACTAATGTCTCTTAACCTCATAACTTAGTATGTCACTGTTTACATATATCAAAGAGTTAATATGATCAGCTAATAGATAATTTTATGCAATTTTGTGTGTAAGTATTAATATTTATACATCAATAACATGCTTATACTAGTTTAATCTTACTTATAGAGTTTCTTATAATCAGGGTTCCAAAAACAATTTTTCAATTACATTTAACAAAATTTGTTTCATCTTAGTACAACATTTCACATATCAATCCAACATGACAGAGTTGCTTTAATTCACACTGCTAAGACACCAATACCTTGTTGATTAGATATTATGGTTAAAATTCTCATATTATTTATGTTCTTTTTAGATTGTAGTTTCATTAGACTCATAATTTGTTTAAGGTAATTTTTCACTTCTAGAGTCTGTATCATGTAATATCTGTGCTATAAGAATATTATATATTCTATAGTTATATGAGTATTTCCCATTTTCTTCCTCATTTTTAATGAAATAATTAGATTTATTATCACTTAACTTTTGAGAAAGTAGTTATTTAAGTCATATTCCAGAACTCTTTACAAAATTTGTGTCAACTTATATGACAATATATATAAATGCCCTAGGGCAGATAGCCTAGTATGAACCTATGAACCTATAACCCAGAGGCTCCCTTCACTCTGGAATAAAATCCCAGCCCAGGTTAGGCAGAGTCCCTCATTGACTCTCTTCAAGAGGAATCTTGATGAGTGGATGGGAGATCATAGGTTTACCCCGGGTATCACTTCTGTGTCACTGTTAGACAAAGGCACAATATACTAACCTCGAAAAAGGGCATAGCAAAATTAATTTAAAATGGGTGGTGAAAGCCAAATACACTCTGGCTAGGCTTATAAATGCCCTAGGGCAACAAAGACCTCTGAAGATGAAACGCAAACAAACACCAATCACAACCAATGTGTCACATAGTTCACAACACCAGTGTGCCACCCAGCAACAGCCCCTAAGGCAAGACAATGTACCTAACACTTTAGTCATAGGTGACTCTATAGTCCGGCACACTGATGTCCCTCTCACCAGGTTGACTAAGGAGAAAATTACAGTCAGCTGCCTGTCGGGTGCCAGGATCCGCCACATAACGCATGCACTCAAGTCACTCCACAACAAGTACAAATATGACTCTGTCATTGTCCATGTTGGAGTGAATGACTTGAGACGCACTCCCTGGACTACATGAAAAGAGACATGGAAGAGCTCTCGGATCATGTGGCCCAGGCAGGTATGACACTAGCCCTGAGTAGCATCCTGCCTTCGCCCAGAATGATACCACAATATAAGGATAAAATGATTGACTTCAACAATTGGCTAAGCTTATGGTGTCATTCAAAGGGGATCCAGTATCTGTCTGCCTGGGATGACATGATTGACAGACCACGATGCTTTGTCGGAGATGGTCTGCACCTGTCGCCCCTGGGATTCAGGTTACTGGCTAAGGCTCTTGCCACCCCTATAGTGCCTTTTTTAGGCAAACTTCAAAGGACAAAACCACCACCATAACAGGTACAAGCATGCAAAATCTGAAGGTAATGCTACTCAATGCTAGAAGTCTAAACCTCAAAATGCACTCTCTCGAGGCACTCCTAAAAATGGAGAACATCGATATCTGTGCAGTAACTGAGACCTGGTTCAAGGCTCCAGAGAGCACCCCTGCAATACCAGGCTACAACTCTTACCACACTTTAACACTAAAGGTGGAGGAGTGTCAATATTCACCAAGGATATTCACACCACCAGGCTAGTTGGCCAACACAATGTGTCTGAAATTCTCCAAGTGCAACTAACACTAGGTAAGACTGCAATCCAAATTGTAGCTTGCTACAGATCCCCACCATACCCCAAGATTCTCACTACACCTTTCTAAACATACTGGAAAATATTAAGATAGAACCAAACACCCTAATACTGGGCGATTTTAACTACCCTGCCATTAACTGGGAAAACTACTCATGTCCCAACACCTTTGAACGGTTCTTGGAATTCATAAATTCCAACGCCCTGGATCAACTAATCCATAGTCCCACCAGGGCTCCAATATCCTAGACCTGGTCATTACCAACATGGGAAATCAATGCTCCATACCTATGGTCACCCCTCGTTAGTCAGGTCTGACCATAAGCTAATCACCCTTAACATCCACATCCCACCCCACCCCCAGTAAAGAAACCACCATAAAAACTTCTCCAAAGTCAACTTCATGCTACTCAAGTCAGAAGTGACAAACTTCATGACACCCATGCAGACAGGAACTGAAAGTTCAACTGCTGAATCCTACACTATGGCACTGTACGAGCACATCCACTCATGCATGAATCGTGCCATCCCAAATAGAACCAAAATGCTCTCATCCAAAAAAGGAAGCCAATCTGGTGGTTCCCTGCCATAAACAAACTTTACAACAAAAGGAAGAAACTTTTGCAGAAAAGAGGAAAATCCCAGGATGCAAAAAACTCCCTTACTATCCTCAGTAAGAAACTGAGATGCCTCATAAAATCCTCCAAAGCTAGTTATGAAAATAAAATTGCCAAAGATTCCAAAGACAACCACAAAGCATTCTATAATTATGTCAAGAATCTAAATGGCAATGCTCAGATCTGCTCTGAGCTAAAACAGAATGGCATTAAATATACTGATCCGAAGGATATTGCCAATATCCTGGCAGATCGATTCAGTGCCAACTTCACCCCACTCTCACCCCCTAAATGGCCCATCTCAATACCGGAAGATTGCCAAATTCCAGTAATAATGGCCACACAGGTACAAAACGCACTCTCTAAAGCCAAGAATACAGCATCCATGGGACCAGATGATATCCCGGGCTGTGTACTACATAAACTACAATATGAACTGGCACCTCACCTAAGTGTCATGTTTAATCATAGCCTCACCTCAGGTTTCGTGCCCACTGAGTGGTGCAGAGCTACAGTTATCCCAATCCACAAGGGGGGATCCACCTTGGATCCCGGAAACTACCGTCCCATCAGTCTGACAAGCCTTATCTGCAAGGCCATGGAGCGTATTATCATGGAACTTATAAACAAAGACATTGGCAACCTTCAAACACTGGACCCCACCCAGTTTGGGTTTGTGAAGGGACGATCTTGTCTCCTGAACCTGATTGACTTATTTGAATCAGTCTCCAGAGCCATGGACAAGGGTAAGGTGGTCCACACAGCCTATCTAGACCTTGCCAAGGCCTTTGACACCATCCCCCACTCTGGAATCATAGATAAACTTACTAAGTTGGGCATAAATCCCTATGTCACCCAATGGGTTGCTAAATGGTTTACTGATAGAACCCACACTGTAAAAGTAGCCGACTCCAAATCCAGCTCCAGACAAGTGACAAGTGGAGTACCTCAGGGTTCAGTCCTGGGGCTCTTGTTTGGCATCTACTTCTCTGAAGTACAGGTCAACACTAAGGGACTCTGGCTAACAAAGTTTGCAGATGACTGCAAACTGGGAGCCATTATTGAATCCCCAAATGATGTGGATACTCTACAAAAGGGCTTTACAGAAACAGATGCTTGGTGCCAGAGCCATGGGCTCAAGCTCAATGCCAAGAAATGTATTGTTATCCCCTTTGGGAAAAACATGTATCCATGAATTACCATATAGGTGGCAGTACACTAAACACAGAAAGTGTGATAAGAGACTTAGGGACACAGGTGGACAGTGGTCTCACCTTCGATAACCACATCGCCACAACAGTCAGGAAATCCTTCTATGTGGCACACCTCATCACAAAGGGCTTTTCATCCAGAAAAAGGAGATCATTGTCCCACTGTACTCATCCCTCATTAGACCCATTATAGAATACAACGCCCCATTTGGTATGTACCTCTCAAGACATCTGCAACAACTGGAAAGGCCTCAGAAATACCTCACTAAAAGAATCACAGGCCTAAAGCAGATGCCCTAGGCTGACCGCCTTAAAAAACTCCAGCTATACTCTGTCACATATCATCTACTCAGAGGCGATCTCTGCTTAACATACAAGGCCATGTCAAACCCAGAGCTGTTGGACATGCTACACTTAAAGAAATCCCAATCCCTCAGAGCTACACGCTCCAGGGATCTAAACCTTGTCATCACAATAAACAAAACATGTTGGAGGGATAGGTTCCTGACCCAGAGACTCCCCAGACTCTGGAATAGATTGCCCATACATGTCAAGCAGAGTGCCTCTTTGGCCCTCTTCAAAAGGAACCTTGACGATTGGATGGGAGAAAGGAAATTCACCCCAGGGATCACGTCAGTAGCCCTGCTAGACAGGGGTCCAGGGAAGTAAATAATGTGGGAAGAAATAGCCAGGGAATTGTTATGGCTAGGCTTGTATAGGCCCTAGGGCTGATAGCCTAGTACCAACCTATGAACCTATGCCAGTCACCCTGCTAGACAGTGGTCAAGGGAAATAAATAGTGTGGGAAGAAATAGCCAGGGAATTGTTATGGCTAGGCTTGTATAGGCCCTAGGGCCGATAGTCTAGTACCAACCTATGAACCTATGAACCTATGATAGCCTAGTATGAACCTATGAACCTATGTATATACATATATACATTTATATATACTTACATATACATGTAATGGTCTTTATACATCTTAAGGTTCAAAAATACTTAAGTAAAACACACTGGAGAGATAGGTTCCTGACCCAGAGAGTGGCCAGACTCCGAAAAAGAACCTTAATGATTGGATGGGAGAGAGAAAAGCACCCCGGGGATCAAACCGGCCACCTTACCAAACAAGAGTCCAGGTAAGCAAATAATGTGGAAAGAAATAGCCAGGAAATTATTATGATTAGGCTTATATAAGCCCCAGGGTTGATATTCCAGCACCAACATATGAACCTATGTAATTATTTATGATTTCTGTTGTATATATGTAATATTCTAGTATTGGAAATTCTTAATATTAATCTCTATATCTACTTATACAATAGTGTCTTACTGCATATCTAATAATATTTAACTTTTTTCTATCAATAACTATGTGTAGGTTGCTATTTCTGTTAGTATATAAAGTAGCTATTAGAAAATTTTGTTTAGTGTCTGTTTGCTAAATCTAATCATGTTTTATGTGCTTAATACTATAATTATATATGTATCATAACTTCTCTTATATCTTTTATTTGTTAGTTTCGTAATTCAGGTGTACTAGCACTTTAAGAAGTGCTCGTTTTGGGATTTACTTCCTTGACTTGTAATGCTGCAATTACGTTTTATTTAAGGAACGTTATACTCAAAGACGAAGTGCTCGCAATGAGAAATTAAACATTTAGGTGTTGCTTGCGTGTGTACTTAATGCTGCTGTCTCGTGGACAGAGCGGGAAAAGTAGTGAAGATTTTTGTTAATGTTCAAGGCATCGCTCGTGATAATATTTTTTATTGTGTAGTTTTATCTGTGTTATATGCGGGGCATATTTCATGACACATCCTAATAAAACAAACAGCACCTAGTGCGTTACTGCATATAAAAGATTCAATATGATATTATAGCAGAGTGAAATAAATTACTGTAATAGCATATAAGGGTTTAGTCTCTTAACTAACTACAACCATCCAGTACAACTCAATCATCTTCCTTATACATATCCCTTTTCTCCTTGTAGTTGGAGAATTTTAAGATGTGCTCGTTTTGGGATTTATTTCCTTTGTTAGAGATATTGCAATTACATATTATTTAAAGGGCACCATACGCAATCATGAAGTGCTCACAGTGAAAAACATAACATTTAGACATTGCCTTCATGAATATTTTAAGCTGCTGTCTCGTGGACGGAGCGGGAAAGTAGTGAAGATTTTTCTTATCTTTCAAGGTATCGCTCGTGATAATATTATATATATATTTTTTTGCATAGCTAAAGCACAGTTCAAGCATCTTCAATAAACACATCATTATCTCCCCTTCTAATCAGAAAGCTTTGTTTATGTACGTTAAATACAATAAGAGCCTATGTGGTGCACCAGAATGTGACAACATCATATTTCATACAGCCAGATATGTGCGCACACTCAAGCTGTCTTTCTGTCTCAATAAAGTAAATCATTATGACAACAATAATGAATTAAGTACTTCAACCATGCAAAATATCTACAAAAAATGCATTTATCCCCCCCCCCCGCCCCGGTCGGAAAGCTTAGATTAGACATATTATAGGAATAAAACATTCAGAGATTTATAACAAATTGCTAGTATAGCAAAATATATGGTGGGATGGTTGCATCAGCTTGAATCAAATATCAATTAGCACACATCTTAAATATATCACTCTATGCATTTTGTTTGCTAATGATTAAGTCAGAGATATAGAGAAAGAAAACACTGTTATCAGGTTTCAAATATATTTGTATAGACCTAAGTGATAATGATTAATTTACCTAGTTTATATTTATTCTAAATTAAAGTGAGATAAAATAAATAAAAACTGCACCTGTTATATTACTGTGATTTATGACTGGAAGATTTCCTGTTAGTTTTTATGACATTGTTTAAAGTTTTGTGTTACATGTAATATATAAGTTATTTGCCCTTTAGTTTTTTTTTTCTTTTGTTCAGCAGTCTTCCAGTTGTTTACTTCTGCATTGTTTTTTGGTGTACTGTGTCCAATCCATAGATTATTCTTGTGTTAAAATGTTATTTGTAGTGAGATATTTTATTGCTGGGTCCACTGTTTCAAATATTTTTATTCCTACTGGAAGGAAAATTCGAAGTCTTGCTGGAAACAAAAGATGGGTTTTCAGTTGTTTCTTTTTCAAGATTTTTATTATTGGGATGAATTCTTTTCTTTTGAGAACCACTTTTGTAGAGTAGTCATTATCAAATCTAATTAATGCATCATTATAGTTAATGGGTGAGTTAGTCCAAGCATTCTTGAGGATGAGTTCCTTGTCTTGTGTGGAGAAAAGTTTTACAATTATGGATCTTGGTTTGTTTTTGATTAAAGATGCATTCCCTGAAGTTGACAATGACCTGTGTGCACGTTCTATACCATAAGAAAGGGCTTCCGGTAATTTTAATACATTTGGGATCCAGGTAGTAAGAAAGTTTATTATATTATGTCCTGCTTTTTCTTGCAGACCATATATTCGGATATTATTTCTTCTCATTCTGTTTTCCATATCATCTATTTTCTCCAAAAGATGTGTATTTTGCTGCAGTAAAAATTCAGTTTGTTGTTCTTCTTGCAGGAGTCTGGAATCGATGTCATTTAAGGACTGTTCAATGACAGAAATTTGACCTTTCTGTTATGTGAACATTTCCTGAAGCTGTTCAAGTTGTGGAGTACATTTTTCTTTAAAAGAGTCCAATTTATTATCCATCTTATCTATTTTAGTTGTCAACTCCTGAATATTTAAAATAGGTGAATGTAAATCCTTTTTGAATGTTGGATCCTGAGGTGGATTCCCGAGATGTCTCATTCTGAGTAGCTGATGCTGCTGTTGATATTCTAGTATTTAATTTGACAGGAATTTTCCAATGAAAGTTGATAAAAATTATTCTGATGATGTCTCTGGGTATTAGAAAGTGGTTAGTAGCAAAAATATCCTCTTATTGTTCTTTTTTTCTCAAAATTCCTGTCTGAAATATTATTGAGGAAAGAGAGCAGTGAGAAAGTGCTGTTACCAGATCACCATCTTGGCCACGCCCCTGGGTGTGTCATTTCTGATGACAGAAACATCTCACATGAAACTGAAGGTGGGTTTATTTACAACTTTTGGGAATAATGAGGAAGATGGCACATCTGGAATGTACATGGACGGAGGAAATGGGAGGTTTAGGGGGTATCATTTCTGATGACATACACATCTCACATGAAACTAAAGGTGGGTTTATTTACAGCTTATGTATGTTTATGAATAAGGAGGAAGATGGCACATCTGGAAGGAACATGACTGAAGGAGATGGGCGGATTAGGGTGTGTGTCATTTCTGAAGTCAGACACATCTCACCTGAAACTGAAGGTGGGTTCATTTACAGCGTATGTACGTTTGGGAATAAAGAGGAAGACGGCACAACTGGAAGGTAGCCGACAGAAGGAAATGAGAGGTTTCGGGGGTGTGTCATTTCTGAAGACAGACACATCTCACATGAAACTGAAGGTGGGTTTATTTACAGCTCATGTACATTTGGGAATAAAGAGGATGATGGCATATCTGGAAGGTACGTGACAGCAGAAGAT
This sequence comes from Protopterus annectens, assembly GCF_019279795.1. Lineage (NCBI taxonomy): Eukaryota > Metazoa > Chordata > Ceratodontiformes > Protopteridae > Protopterus > Protopterus annectens. The sequence continues at coordinate 1,844,810,921 of NC_056732.1, read as the reverse complement.
GGAAGGTTTAGGTGTCGTGTACTTTCTGATGACAGACACATCTGACCTAAAACTGAAGATGGGTTTATAGGTTCATAGGTTCATAGATTAGTACTAGGCTAACTGCCCTTGCAAGCCATTTTTTAAGCCTAGCCAATTATCCCTTGTGAGAATTGAACCCTGTACCTTGTGTTTGTAAGGCAAATACCTTAACCATTACATTTGGGAATAATGACGAAGATGGCTCATGTGGAAGGTACGTGACAGCAGGAGATGGGAGGTTTAAGGGGTGTGTCATTTCTGATGACAGACAGATCTCACATGAAACTGAAGGTGGGTTTATTTACAGTTCATGTACATTTGGAAATAAGGAGGAAGATGCTACATCTGGAAGGTACGTGACAGCAGGAGATGGGAGTTTTAGGGGGTGTGTCATTTCTGATGACAGACACATCTCACCTATAACTGATGGCGGGTTTATTTACAGCTCATGTAAGTTTGTGAATAAGGAGGAAGATGGCACATCTGGAGGTACGTGACAGCAGGAGGTGGGAGGTTTAGGGGGTGTGTCATTTCTGAAGGACACATTACACCTGAAACTGAAGGTGGGTTTATTTAAAGCTTTTGTACTTTTGGGAATTTCTTTCTTTCTTTCTTTCTTTCTTTCTTTCTTTCTTTCTTTCTTTCTTTCTTTATTTCTTTCTTTCTTTAAATTTGTTGACCGGGAGTGTCCGACTGGACATAGGTCCATTTTCAGCAGAGGCCCCGGGAGAAAAGCTCCACTGTTAAAATAAACAGACAGTAGTTACATTGGATTACATAGCGATTAACAATTTACATAGCAATTACAACATATTTACAGATGAAGAACATAGTACATCAGTAGACAACTAGAATCTTTATCTGTGAAGTACAAACAGACATTAACAAATGTTACAATAAGAAGTTCCTGCTGTATAATAAGTACTGGCTTATGAGCATCTGAGCTTGCTATAATCAAGGTAGTTAGTGGAGTGGAAAGAAAGGTAGTGGTTTGATGGGGTGGGTGATATTAGAGTGGGAGTTGCAAGGGCATAGCCAGCATGTTTTTAGGTGCGCTTTTAGTAAAGTTTTGAAGTGGGTACATGATGGTATGAAGGTAATTGTGGGTGGGAGGGAGTTGCATAATTTGGCTAAGGTGCAAGAGAATAGTGCTTCACCAGCAGAGTTATTGGCTTTAGTGATCTGCAAGTGATTTTTGTTGCTGGATCTTAGTGGTCTGGTGGTGCAATAGGGTTGGAGTAGATTCTGGAGGGATGGGAAATTTAGTGGATGGTTTACTAGTTTGTGGGTGAGTGAGAGTTGACACCACTGAAGGAGGTGAGGGAGTTCAAGCCAGCCCAGTTCAGCAAGTGAGAGACAGTGGTGATTACGGTAGAATGCCCCTGTGGCTTAATGAGGAAGATGGCACATCTGGAATGTAAGTGGATGGAGGAGATAGGAGGTTTACGGGGGTGTTATTTCTGATGACATACACATCTCACATGAAATTGAAGGGGGTTTATTTACAGCTTATGTACGTTTAGAAATAAGGAGGTAGATGGCACATTTGGAAGGTATGTGACAGCAGGAGATGGGAGGTATAGGGGGTGTGTCATTTCTGATGACAGACACGTCTCACCTAAACCTGAAGGTGGGTTTATTACATCTCATGTACATTTGTGAATAAGGAAGTAGATGGCACATCTGGAAGTATGTGACAACAGGAGATGGGAGGTTTAGGGGTTGTGTCATTTCTGAAGACAGACACATCTCACATGAAACTGAAGGTGGGTTTATTTACAGCTTTTGTACTTTTGAAAATAATGAGGAAGATGGCACATCTGGAATGTACTTGCATGGAGGAGATGGGAGGTTTAGGGGGATGTCATTTCTGATGACATACACATCTAAAATGAAACTGAAGTTGGGTTTATTTACAGCATATGTACGTCTGGGAATAAGAAGGAAGGTGGCACATCTGGATGGTACGTGACAGCAAGAGATGGGAGGTTTAGGGGGTGTGTCATTTCTGAAGACAGATACATCTCACATGAATCTGAAGGTGGGTTCATTTACAGTTTATGTATATTTGAGAATAAGGAGGAAGACGGCACATCTGGAGTATACGTGACAGCAGGAGATGGGACATTTAGGGGGTGTGTCATTTCTGAAGGACACATCACACCTGAAACTGAAGGTTGGTTTTTTTACAGCTTATGTACCTTTGGGAAAAAGGTGGAAGATGGCACATCTGGAAGGTACGTGACAGCAGGAGATGGGAGGTTTAGGGGTGTGTCATTTCTGATGACAGACACATCTCACATGAAACTGAAGGTAGGTTTATTTACAGCTCATGTACATTTGTTAATAAGGAGGAAGACGGCACATCTGGAAAGTACGTGACAGCAGGAGATGGGAGGTTTAGTGGGTGTGTCATTTCTGATGACAGACATATCTCACCTGAAGCTTAAGCTGGGTTTTTTTACAGCTCATGTACGTTTAGGAATAAGGAGGTAAATGGCACATCTGGAAGGTACGTGACCGCAGGAGATGGGAGGTTTCGGCGGTGTGTCATTTCTGAAGATAGACACATCTCACATGAAACTGAAGGTGGGTTTATTTACAGCTTATGTACGTTTGTGAATAAGGAGGAAGATGGCACATCTGGAAGGTACGTGACAGCAGGAGATGGGAGGTTTAGAGGGAGTGTCATTTCTGATGACAGACACATCTCACCTATAACTGAAGGTGGGTTTATTTACAGCTCATGTAAGTTTGTGAATAAGGAGGAAGATGGCACATCTGGAAGGTACGTGAAAGCAGGAGGTGGGAGGTTTAGGGGGTGTGTCATTTATGAAGACAGACACATCTCACACGAAACTGAAGGTGGGTTTATTTACAGCTTATGTACACTTAGGAATTTATTTATTTATTTATATTTGTTGACCGGGAGTGTCAGCGGAGGCCCGGGGAGAAAAGCTCCACAGTTAAAATAAACAGGCAGTAGTTACATTGGATTACATAGCAATTAACAATTTACATAGCAATTACTTACAACATATTTACAGATGAAGAACATAGTACATCAGTAGACAACTAGAATCTTTATCTGCGAAGACCAGAACAGACATTAACAAATGTTACAATAAGAAGTTCCTGCTGTATAATAAGTACTAGGCTTATGAGCATCTGAGCTTGCTATAATCAAGGTAGTTAGTAGTCTGGAAAGAAAGGTAGTGGTTGGATGGGGTGGGTGATATTAGAGTGGGAGTTGCAAGGGCATAGCCAGCATGTTTTTAGGTGCGTTTGTAGTAAAGATTTGAAGTGGGTGCATGATGGTATGGAGGTAATTGTGGGTGGGAGGGAGTTACATAATTTGGTAATGGTGCAAGAGAATAGTGATTCACCAGCAGAGTTATTGTCTTTAGTTATCTGCACGTGATTTTTGTGGCTGGATCTTAGTGGTCTGGTGGTGCGATAGGGTTGGAGTAGATTCTGGAGGGATGGGAAATTTAGTGGATGGTTTACTAGTTTGTGGGTGAGTGAGAGTTGATACCATTGAAGGAGGTGAGGGAGTTAAAGCCAGCCCATTTCAGCAAGTGAGAGACAGTGGTGACTATGGTAGGATGCCCCTGTGGCTTAATGAGGAAGATGGCACATCTGGAATGTACGTGTATGGAGGAGATGGGAGGTTTAGGGGGGTATTATTTCTGATGACATACATATCTCACCTGAAACTGAAGGTGGGTTTATTTACAGCTTATGTACCTTTGTGAATAAGGAAGTAGATGGCACATCAGGAAGGTACGTAACTGGAGGTGATGGGTGGTTTAGGGGGTGTGTCATTTCTGAAGACAGACACATCTCACATGAAACTGAAGGTGGGTTTATTTACAGCTTTTGTACTTTTGAAAATAATGAGGAAGATGGCACATCTGGAATGTACTTGCATGGAGGAGATGGGAGGTTTAGGGGGGTGTCATTTCTGATGACATACATATCTAACATGAAACTGAAGATGGGTTTATTTACAGCTTATGTACGTTTGGGAATAAGAAGGAAGGTGGCACATCTGGAAGGTACTTGACTGAAGGATATGGGAAGTTCAGGGGGTGTGTCATTTCTGAAGACAGACACATCTCACATGAAACTGAAGGTGGGTTTATGTACAGCTTATGTACGTTTGTAAATAAGGAGGAAGATGGCACATCTGGAAGGTATGTGACAGCAGGAGGTGGCAGGTTTTGGGGGTGTGTCATTTCTGAGGACAGACACATCTCACCTGAAACTGAAGGTGGGTTTATTTACAGCTTATGTACGTTTGTTAATAAGGAGGAAGATGGCACATCTGGAAGGTACGTGATTGAAAAAGATGGGCGGATTAGGGTGTGTGTCATTTCTGAAGTCAGACACATCTCAACCGAAAAAAAAAGGTGGGTTTATGTACAGCTTATGAACGTTTGGGAATAAGGAGGAAGCTGGCACATCTGGAAGGTACTTGACAGAAAGAGATGGGAGGTTTAGAGGGAGTGTCATTTCTGATGACGACATGTCTCACCTATAACTGAAGGTGGGTTTATTTACAGCTCATGAAAGTTTGTGAATAAACAGGAAGATGGCACATCTGGAAGGTATGTGACAGCAAGAAATGGGAGGTTTAGGGGGTGTGTCATTTCTGAAGACAGACACATCTCACATGAAACTGAAGGTGGGTTTATTTAAAGCTTTTGTACTTTTGGGAATTTATTTATTTATTATTTATTTATTTATTTATTTATTTATTTATTTATTTATTTATATTTGTTGACCGGGAGTGTCCGACTGGACATAGGTCCATTTTCAGCTCCACAGTTAAAATAAACAGACAGTAGTTACATTGGATTACATAGCGATTAACAATTTACATAGCAATTACTTACAACATATTTACAGATGAAGAACATAGTACATCAGTAGACAACTAGAATCTTTATCTGTGAAGTACATATCAGACATTAACAAATGTTACAATAAGAAGTTCCTGCTGTATAAGTACTAGGCTTATGAGCATCTGAGCTTGCTATAATCAAGGTCGTTAGTAGGGTGGAAAGAAAGGTAGTGGTTGGATGGGGTGGGTGATATTAGAGTGGGAGTTGCAAGGGCATAGCCAGCATGTTTTTAGGTGCGTTTGTAGTAAAGATTTGAAGTGGGTGCATGATGGTATGGAGGTAAATGTGGGTGGGAGGGAGTTCCATAATTTGGCTATGGTGCAAGAGAATAGTGCTTCACCAGCAGAGTTATTGTCTTTAGTTATCTGCAAGTGATTTTTGTGGCTGGATTTTAGTGGTCTGGTGGTGCGATAGGGTTGGAGTAGATTCTGGTGGGATGGGAAATTTAGTGGAAGGTTTACTAGTTTGTGGGTGAGTGAGAGTTGATACCATTGAAGGAGGTGAGGGAGTTAAAGCCAGCCCAGTTCAGCAAGTGAGAGACAGTGGTGACTATGGTAGGATGCCCCTGTGGCTTAATGAGGAAGATGGCACATCTGTAATGTACGTGGATGGAGGAGATGGGAGGTTTAGGGGGGTGTTATTTCTGATGACTTACACATCTCACCTGAAACTGAAGGTGGGTTTATTTACAGCTTATGTACGTTTGGGAATAAGGAGGAAGATGGCACATCTGGAAGGTACGTGACAGCAGGAGATGGGAGGTTTAGGGGTGTGTCATTTCTGATGACAGACCCATCTCACCTGAAACTTAAGGTGGGTTTATTTACAGCTTATGTATGCTTAGGAATTTATTTATTTATTTATTTATATTTGTTGACCGGGAGTGTCAGCGGAGGCCCGGGGAGAAAAGCTCCACAGTTAAAATAAACAGACAGTAGTTACATTGGATTACATAGCGATTAACAATTTACATAGCAATTACTTACAACATATTTACAGATGAAGAACATAGTACATCAGTAGACAACTAGAATCTTTATCTGCGAAGTCCAGAACATACATTAACAAATGTTACAATAAGAAGTTCCTGCTGTATAATAAGTACTAGGCTTATGAGCATCTGAGCTTGCTATAATCAAGGTAGTTAGTAGTTTGGAAAGAAAGGTAGTGGTTGGATGGGGTGGGTGATATTAGAGTGGGAGTTGCAAAGGCATAGCCAGCATGTTTTTAGGTGCGCTTTTAGTAAAGTTTTGAAGTGGGTGCATGATGGTATGGAGGTAATTGTGGGTGGGAGGGAGTTCCATAATTTGGCTATGGTGCAAGAGAACAGTGCTTCACCAGCAGAGTTATTGTCTTTAGTGATCTGCAAGTGATTTTTGTGGCTGGATCTTAGTGGTCTGGTGGTGCGATAGGGTTGGAGTAGATTCGGGAGGGATGGGAAATTTAGTGGATGGTTTACTAGTTTGTGGGCGAGTGAGAGTTGATACCATTGAAGGAGGTGAGGGAGTTAAAGCCAGCCCAGTTCAGCAAGTGAGAGACAGTGGTGACTACGGTAGGATGCCCCTGTGGCTTAATGAGGAAGATGGCACATCTGGAATGTACGTGGATGGAGGAGATGGGAGGTTTAGGGGGGTATTATTTCTGATGACATACACATCTCACCTGAAACTGAAGGTGGGTTTATTTATAGCTTATGCGCCTTTGGGAATAAGGAAGTAGATGGCACATCTGGAAGTACGTGACAACAGGAGATGAGAGGTTTAGGGGGTGTGTCAATTCTGAAGACAGACACATCTCACATGAAACTGAAGGTGGGTTTATTTACAGCTCATGTACATTTGGGAATAAAGAGGAAGACGGCACATCTGGAAGGTATTTGACAGCAAGAGATGGGAGGTTTAGAGGGAGTGTCATTTCTGACACATCTCACCCGAAACTGAAGGTGGGTTTATTTACAGCTTATGTACATTTGGGAATAAGAAGGAAGGTGGCACATCTGGAAGGTACTTGACTGAAGGAGATGGGAGGTTCAGGGGTGTGTAATTTCTGGAGACAGATATATCTCACATGAAACTGAGGGTGGATTTATGTTTAGCTTATATACATTTGTAAATAAGGAGGAAGATGGCACATCTGGAAGGTACGTGACTGAAGGAGATGGGAGGTTTAGGGGTGTGTCATTTCTGAAGACAGATACATCTCACATGAATCTGAAGGTGGGTTCATTTGTAGTTTATGTACATTTGTGAATAAGGAGTAAGATGACACATCTGGAAGGTACGTGACAGCAGGATATGGGAGGTTTAATGGGTGTGTCATTTCTGAAGAGAGACACATCTCATATGAAACTGAAGGTGGGTTTTGTACTCACTTTCCTCACTTATCTAGAGGAAAATAGTTTTTTATTCAGGCATGTCCAAGAGTCATCTCCCAGTGTTCTCCCCTGTCTATGTGATGAATCTGGGCATCTTGAGGCAATGTAGAAATTGCCTCATGTACACAGACAATCCTCTCCTCCTACCACCCAACACTACAACCTATGAGAGATGCACTTATCTAGCCAAACTGGAGGTAAAGCTCTCACCAACCAAGACTGAACCTGACAGTCATGAGGGAAAGGTAAACATTTGCACCACACCACACACATCACATAGTCTCACTACATCTACACCACCAAAATCCACACATAGAAACTCAAAAACATTTGCGGAGGCTCTCAATAATAATCTGCCTAATCAACAGAGACCTCCAAAGCAGAAACACAAGCAACCTCCATCCCCCAACACAACTCAAATGACACATAGCCCACAGATTCAGTGTGCCACTCAAGCACAGCCAATAAGGCAAAACAACATACCCAACAAACTAGTCATAGGTGACTGTATAGTCAGGCACACTGATGTCCCACTCACCAGGCTAAACAAGGAGAAGGTTACTGTCAGCTGCCTGTCAGGTGCAAGGATTCCCCACATAACCCAATCACTCAGGTCACTCCACAACAAGTACAAATATGACTCTGTCATTGTCCATGTTGGTGTGAATGACCTGAGACGTATCTCCCTGGACTACATGAAAAGAGACATGGAAGAGTTCTGCGATCTTGTAGACCAGGCAGGTATGACCCTAGCTCTGAGTAGCATTCTGCCATCGGCCAGAATGATACCACAGTACAAGGACAAAATGATTGATTTCAACAATTGGCTAAGCTTCTGGTGTCATTCAAAGGGGATCCAGTATCTGTCTGCTTGGGATGACATGGTCGACAGACCACGATGCTTTGCCACAGATGGCCTGCACCTGTCACCCCTAGGATTCCGGATACTGGCTCAGGCTCTTGCTGCCCCCATAGTGCCTTTTTTTAGGCAGGGTTCAAGTAACAAATTCAGCACCTTAACAGGAACAGGTAAGCAAAAACTGAGGGTAATGCTACTCAATGCTAGAAGTCTAAATTTCAAAATGCACTCACTCGAGGCACTTCTTAAAATGGAGACCATCGATATCTGTGCAGTGACTGAGACCTGCTTTAAGGATCCAGAGAGCACCCCTTCACTACCAGGCTATAACTCATACCACACTTTTCGGCCATCTAACCTGGACTGAAACACATAAGGTGGGGGCGGTGTCCATATTCATTAAGGATATCCACATCTCCAGGCTAGTTGCTCAGCATAATGCATCCGAGGTTATCCAAGTGCAACTATCTCTTGGCAAAACTGCAATCCAAATTGTAGCTTGCTACAGATCCCCCACCATGCCCCAGGATTCCCACTCCTCTTTTCTTGATGTACTGGAAAATATTAGGGTTCAACCAAACACCCTAATAATGGGCAACTTCAACTACCCCACCATTAACTGGGAAAACTACTCATGTACTAACTCCTTAGCACAACGCTTTCTGGAATTCATAAACTCCAATGCCCTAGATCAACTTATCCACACCCCCACCAGGAGCAACAATATCCTAGACCTAGTCATTACCAACATGAGTGACCGGTGTTCCACACCTGAAGTCAACTCCTCATTGATCTGATCCGACCATAAGCTAATCCCCCTTGATATCCACATCCAACCCCCACCCCCCATTAAGGAAACCACAGTAAGAAATTTCTCCAAAGCCAACTTCATGCTTCTTAAGACAGAAGTAGTGAACTTCAAGACATCCATGTAGATGGACAGTACAGTTACAACTGCTGAATCCTACACAAATGCGCTCTATAAGCACCTACATGAGTGCATGGATTGTGCTTTCCCAAACAGAACCAAGACGCTATCCTCCAAAAAAAGGAAGCCAATCTGGTGGTCCCCTTCCATAAACAAACTGTACAACAGAAGGAAGAAACTGTTGCAAAAGAGAGTAAAATCTCATGAGTGGAGGAGCTCCCTGGTCAGCCTCAGTAAGAAGCACAGATCCCTTATAAGATCCTCCAAAGTTAGCTACAAAAATAAAATTGCCACTAATTCCAAGGACAACCACAAAGCATTCTATAGCTATGTCAAGAATCTCAATGGTAACACCCAGATCTGCTCTGAGTTGCAGCACAAAGGCATGAAAATTACAGAACCAACTGATATTGCCAACATCCTGGCAGATAGGTTCAGTGCTAACTTTACCCCCCCACCCCCTAAAGGGCCCATATCTATACAGGAATAATGTAAAGTCCCTGTAATCACAACTACGCAGGTGAAAGCTGCACTCTCTAATGCCAAAAACACAGCATCCATGGGACTGGACAACATCCCAGGCTGCATTTTACACAAACTTCAGAATGAACTGGCTCCCCACTTAAGCACCATGTTCAATAATAGCCTCGCATCAGGCTTTGTGCCCACTGAATGTCACACAGCAACAGTCATCCCACTCCACAAAGGGGGAGCCACCACTGATCCCGGGAACTATAGACCTATTAGCCTGACGAGCCTGGTCTGCAAAGCCATGGAACGTATCATCATGGAACTCATAAACAAAGACATTGGTAACCTCCAAACTCTGGATCCCACCCAGTTCGGGTTTGTGAAAGGCAGATCATGCCTCCTGAACCTGATCAACTTCTTTGAGGCAGTCACCAAAGCCGTAGATGAGAGTAAAGTGGTTCACACAGCCTATCTTGACCTCTCCAAGGCTTTCAACACCATACCCCATTCTGGAATTATAGCTAAACTCAATAAACTAGGCATAAATCCCTACATCACAAGATAGGTTGCCAACTGGCTCACTGACAGAACCCACACTGTAAAAGTTGCAGACTCCAAACCTGACTTCAAACCAGTGACAAGTGGAGTACCACAGGGTTCCGTCCTGGGATCGCTTCTGTTTGGTATCTACTTCTCTGAAGTACAGGCTAACAATGAAGGCCTCTGGCTAATGAAGTTCGCAGATGACTGCAAACTAGGAGAAATAGTTAAGTCCCCAAATGATGTGAGCATCCTACAGAAGGGCCTCTCTGAGACAGATGCCTGGTGTCAGAGCCATGGCCACAAGCTCAATGCCAAAAAGTGCAGTGTCATCCCCTTTGGTAAAAACTCTGTACCCATGTACTACCACATAGGCAGCAATCTACTTAACACCGAATGAGTGATAAGAGACCTTGGGACCCAGGTGGACAGTAGTCTCTCCTTTGATAGTCACATTGCCACAGTAGTCAGGAAGTCCTTCTACATGGCACACCTCATCATAAAAGGGTTCTCGTCCAGGAAAAAAGAGGTCATCATTACCCTCTACTCATCACTCATTAGACCCATTATAGAGTACAATGCCCCTTTTGGAATGTACCTCACAAGACGTGCAGCAGCTGGAAAGGCCACAGAAGTACCTCACAAAGAGGATTACTGGACTCAAACAAATGCCCTACACTGACCGTCTTAAAAAACTCCAGCTTTACTCCGTAGCATATCGCCTACTCAGAGGTGATCTCTGCCTAACATATAAAGCTATGTCAAACCCAGAGCTGTTGGACATGCTACACCTAAAGAAATCCCAATCCCTCCGAGCTACACGCTCTAGGGACCTAAACCTTGTCACCACAATAAACAGGACATTCTGGAGGGATAGATTCCTATCCCAGAGACTTCCCATACTCGGAACAGGCTACCCATCTATGTCAAGCAAAGTTCTTCATCAGCACTCTTCAAGAAAAATCTTGATGAGTGGATGGGAAATAGGAAATACACCCCGGGGATCACTTCTATGTCTCTGCTCGTCAGTGGCACTGGAAAATAACTTTCTTCGGTGGCGTAAGCCAGGGAAACTTGTTGGCTAAGCTTGCATAGGCCCTTGGGCCGATAGCCTAGTATCTACCTATGAACCTATGAACCTATGTACAGCTTATGTACGTTTGGGAACAAGGAGAAAGATGGCACATCTTGAAGGTACGTGACAGCAGGAGATGGGAGGTTTAGGGGGTGTGTCATTTCTGATGACAGACACGTCTCACCTAAAACTGAAGGTGGGTTTATTTACAGCTCATGTACATTTGGGAATAAGGAGGAAGATGGCACATCTGGAAGGTACGTGACAGCAGGAGATGGGAGGTTTAAGGGGTGTGTCATTTCTGATGACAGACACATCTCACATGAAACTGAAGGTGGGTTTATTTACAGCTCGTGTACATTTGTGAATAAGGAGAAGATGGCACATCTGGAAGTACATGACAGCAGGAGATGGGAGGTGCATTTGGAAATAAGGAGGAAGATGCTACATCTGGAAGGTACGTGACAGCAGGAGATGGGAGTTTTAGGGGGTGTGTCATTTCTGAAGGACACATTACATCTGAAACTGAAGTTGGGTTTATTTACAGCTTATGTACATTTGGAAATACGGAGGAAGATAGCACATCTGGAAGGTAGCTGATAGCAGGAGATGGGAGCTTTAGGGGGTGTGTCATTTCTGATGACAGAAACATCTCACATGAAACTGAAGGTGGGTTTATTTACAGCTGATGTACATTTGCGAATAAGGAGGAAGCTGGCACATCTGGAAGGTAGCTGACAGCAGGTGATGGGAGGTTTAGGGGGTGTGTCATTTCTGAAGACTGACACATCTCACCTGAAACTGAAGGTGGGTTTATTTACAGCTCATGTACGTTTGTGAATAAGGAGGAAGATGGCACATCTGGAAGGTACGTGACAACAGGAGATGGGAGGTTTAGGGGTGTGTCATTTCTGAAGACAGACACATCTCACATGAAACTGAAGGTGGGTTTATTTACATCTTATGACAAAGTCTAATAAAATAAGCTAAGAGGTGACCATGGAGTAGTTCAAAAGCCAGTATAGTCTCTCACCAAAAAACTGTGGTAATGAAAGAAACCAAAAACGAAAATTCCATTGGAAGTAATGATCCAAAAACTCAGTTAAAAATGGAAAATCATGGTTTATTGGGCATGCTGTAGGTAAGCGCTTTCAAAAAAGCTTCGTCAGACCTTTAAATTTCAAAAAATGCAATCAATTAAGCCTTTATATATAGCTCTATCACGTGTATATACAGCTTAATTAAGTCATTTAAAGTTACATCCTTATATCAATAAAACGAAGATAGATATTTTACTTTATATAATAAAAATACAATGCAAAACACACAAAGTCAGATCTAGCTTTATGATATTAATAAAATAACATCACTATTCAAATAAATACTTTTTTGTGACAACCAGCTAAAATGGATTAACGCTTGCTACTTATTGCGACACAATCCATGTGAATCTACGCATATAGTTTATAGCAGTCTTTCACTTAAAAACTAGTGAAAGTTATATAGTTGATAGTGTTATTCAATAGTACATCAACAGAATTTATACTAGATGATGACCAATCTAAAACATTTACCACCGGCTATGAAATCAAAAATATATCTCAACACTGCTGTATAGGAAATACCAAACACATATACGATGATAATCTTAAAAAATGTCTTTGTGACTAAGAATAAATCATCGTCATGATACATTTTTTCAAATATTATGTTATTCAAAAGAAAAACTAATGGACATAAATATAAATATCATACATTAGTTGACAATTCAACAACATACCAAATTACTTAAAAGTTGCCTAAACACCTTGTTAATAAATTTTGTGGAGAATCGCCACATATATAAGGCTAATATAAAAGGTTTGCTGCATGCACAAAAGATGTATAATAAGATTGTTTACAATCTGATCATGTAGGTTTGTACTTAATATCTAAAGTCTATGCTAACCACATGCACACGGCATTTGCCACGTTCTATGTGATGTGGAGTATATTACAACGCTAATAAGACATGAAATCCAAACTAATTTATACTAATGACCCAAATATATGTCTTATATATATTAAAAAAGAGAATCCCGATCAGTAATTGTACTGAGCGTAATGCTCTATGTCAACTGTTAAGCTATTTAGGAAGTGGTAAAACTAGGTAATATTATCTTACGGCAGTCGTCAAACCGACTTCTTACAGTAGACTGGATGTAAAACCTTAAACGCTATACGCTCTATTGATAAATGAAGATAAAAATAAAAATAAAAATATTAAAACTAAAATGAAGATCCATAGCAGGGATAAATTACCTGCCATCATTGATGCCCTTCAAACTCAAAAGCGTGCGATGGTATTAATAAAATCTAACTGTATATAGCGACTACCTTCGCATGCTGCTTCAATCGGATGTTCAGAAATAATCAAATAACTTAATCATATCTAAAATATAAACTAAACATATGATAACAGTAAGCTAACCAAAGTGTGGCAAAAATACATATTATAAATGCTCAACGCAATGGATAGGCATAATAATCGACAAATACATAACAGCCAAATTAACAAATATATTAAAATAAGAAAATCAAGAAACATAGTAAAAAATTAACAAAAAAATCAATCTAAAAATCAACATCAGTAAAAACCTGAATAGGAAAAAATTATGATAACTATACCTGTCTAAAAATAACTACCATATAACAAGGTCCAAACAACAAAAATCATATATGCAACAAAAACACAAAAAGTATATAAACAAATAGATCTACTCTAATAGAATTAGGATTACCTAACTCAGAGATGTCTGGCTCTTAACGTAGGTTTGATGGAGGCTTGTTCATTTAACCCTCTACCCTTGTCTGCCCTTAACCTCATTACCCAACTTATCTCTTTCTGCTCTGTATGGTTACGTATATTACCTTCTCTAACTGAAGGAGTAGTGTAATCAATAACCATGAAAGAGAATGTATGGTCCTGACCTGCAGCCATGACATGTTTAGCTAAAGCATTAGCTAAGTGTTGAATCCTGATGGCATAAAGGTGTTCACGTATCCTAGTACGGAATGATCCATCGATTTTACCGATATAAAAAGAGTGGCATTGCTGAAAGGTAGTCAAGTAAATATATGGCTGGTACTACAATCAGCTGAAACATGAAACCAATAAAACTGGCCATTATCTGGATGTGTATAGGTATCCCCTGCTTCAATATACATGCAAAAGTTACATTTACCACAGGGATGAGTGCCTGTAAATAAATTGGTGGTGACTTTTGTCAAGGTGTTACATAATAAGCTTTTGAGATTGGGTTTATTTTTATATAAAAAAATGGGTTTCTCACCTACTATGTTTAGGATGTCATTATCCATAATAAGGATATGCCAATAGCTGCTAATTCAGTCCCTAATTTCTTGAACATCACTAGTATAGAAGATAGGAATTTTAGTGATGTGTAGAGTGGTATCCATACGCTGATGTTGGGAGTTCACTTGTGCAGAAAAATAGGGTGCCGCTCTATCTTCCCTTAATTTATTTATATTCTCAAGCCCTGTTGTAATTTCATGCTCTTTATAGCCATGTTTGAGAAGCCTATGTTTAAACGTATTGATTTCATGTTGATATCTGGCATTGCTAGCATTTAAATGTGATATATGCAAGCTTTGTCCTTTAATAATGTTTCTAAATATATATGCTGGATGCATGCTGTAACGGTGGAGAAGTGAATTTCTATAACATTGTTTTCTATATACTCCTGTGTTGACATAAGTGTCCATAACTCTTTCCACAAAAACATCTAAATATTTGATTCTTGTCTTTGAAAAATTAGAAGTAAACCTTAGATATGTAGTCATATTGTTCATACAAACTATATATTTTGACAATTCCTCAGGGCTACCCTCCCATATCAAAAAACATCGTCCAAAAAATGTTGATAGAAACAAACCTTTTCCTGATGCCATGGGTTAATAAATAATTGTTCTTCCTCCCACAGGGCTAAGAATATGTTGGCGTAGCTTTTGGCACATGATGTGCCCATAGCCACGCCATTAGGCTGAATGTATATATTAAGATTGTAGATAAATACATTGTTCTCCAAAATGATTTCAAGGAAAAAAACAAATAAGATCTATTTGTTTGTCTGTATATTCACTATGTTTAGTGAGACAATTTTTAATAGTTGTTACACCCACATTGTTTGGTATGATAGTGAATAAGGATTATATATCTAAAGTCACAAATATCATGTTGGAGTTCATTTCACAGAGCAGCTCTGGTTAATTGAGTTTAATAAGAACAAAGACACTTAGAATAACAGGCACAATAAGCCTTCAACCAGCAATCCCCAGCTTAGAAGGGTGTAGACTACCCTCAGCCCAAGACAAGAGTGTACACCAACAAACATTCTTAATGTTACATAACTGGCCTGAAGCCCAAGTACTTAAACCAGAACTAAGACACTTTTACTTTAAACTTTAAACCAGAACTAAGACACAATAAATCTTGAACCAGCAATTCACAACTTATGTAAGATTTGGGTGGCTTTGGGTGGCTTGGATTTAAGCAGAAACACTCTGGTCCTCCAGTAAAAGGATACCAAACAGAGAGCAGCTCTGGTTAATTCAGCTTAAACCAGAACAAAGACACTTAGAATAACAGGCACAATAAGCCTTCAACCAGCAATCCCTAGCTCAGAAGGGTGGAGCTCAGAAGGGTGTAGACTACCCTCAGCACAAGACAAGAGTGTAGACCAACAAACCTTCTTAATATAAAATAACTGGCCTGAAGCCCAAGTGCTTAAACCAGAACTAAGATACTTTTAGAATAACAGACACAATAAGCCTTGAACCAGCAATTCCTAGCTCACAAGGGTGTAGACTACTCTCTCCCCCTGACAAGAGTGTACACCAACAAACCTTCTTAATGTTACATAACTGGCCTGAAGCCCAAGTGCTTAAACCAGAACTAAGACACTTTTAGAATAACAGACACAATAAACCTTGAACCAGCAAGTCACATCTTAGAAGGATGTAAGCTACCTGTCCTGCCACAAGAGTGTAGACCATAAACTTTCCTTATGTAAGATTTGGGTGGCTGTGGATGGCTTGGGTTTAAGCAGAAACACTCTGGTCCTCTGGCAAAGGAGGCTGACACAGAGCAGCTCCAGTTAATTGAACTTAAATCAGGACAAAAACACTTTTAGAATAACAGACACAATAAGCCTTCAACCCACAATTCCTAGCTCAGAAGGGTGAATACTACCCACTCCTCTCACAAGAATACATAGGGTTCTCTGTTTGGCCAGTATGTGTTATTGATCTTGTTTACTGATATTGAGATATGAAGGAGTTGCAGGGCATTGTTCTGGACAGTTAGTCTACAAGGGGGATGGTGTTTTGGATAAAGAAAGGCACTCTTCCACCATCAGCATTACTGCTACCTACACTTGTATGCCTATATGAGTGACAGAGGGATACACAAGTTAAGGAAGAATGATGCCATTATTTTGAAACTCTGCACTGATATTTGTCAGATTTGAATTTGTAAAGCAGAATATAATTCCAATAGTAACCAGGTACCTCTGCAAAAACACAAAACAAATCCAAAGAATAAAGGCAGGCAGAGGCAAGGCTCCAGTTTCTTCAGCTGATTTATTACAAGACACACAAGCGCTTTCACCACAAGGCTTCTTCAGGTGTATAAAATTGTATACACCTGAAGAAGCCTTGTGGTGAAAGCGCTTGTGTGTCTTGTAATAAATCAGCTGAAGAAACTGGAGCCTTGCCTCTGCCTGCTTTTATTCTTTAGATTTGAATTTGTGTTTACTAAGCTGGTTGCCTGAGTGGATTGACATTGCCTTAAAAGGAGGATTATGTGGGTAGAAAACTTTTTAGCCAGTATACAAAAGCCTGAATGAGATAGGTGCAAGCCATATTGGATGAAAAAATCTGTAAGAAGTACATTAGTATAGATAGTGGACTATATTTGTAGTCTGAAGGATTTACCCAAGCCAATCTGGCCACTCTTGCCTGTAATGGTGATAGAAGATGCTGTATGTAGTGCACAATGGGTGTTAGTGTGTTGTTAGTGTGTTGCTAAGGTTTTATTATAGAGATCCTGTTTAAGAAGTTCTACTTGCTTGAGTTGCTGGAGCTCAATGCTTTGGCCAAATTTCAAATAGTTAGTATGGATGCCACCTCTGGTTCTCCTTGAAAAAAGGCCACTGTCCTAGTGGTACTAGCCCAATAAACAAGGGATAAAATAAAATGGACTCCTATGTAGGCTGTCTGGAAGGCAATGCTCTAGGAACAGGCAGTCATAACATGCTCCAAGCATTTACCATACACATACTGTAACTGCGTGTAATGCATAACTATATCTGCTTAATGCGTGTTAACTCATATTTATATAACTATATACAAACACACACACACACACACACACACACACACACACACACACACACACACACACACACACACACACACACACACACACACACACACACACACACACACACACACACACACACACATAGTATTTTGTGTGTGTATCCCTCTGATATTTTGTGTGTGTCCCTCTGACATTGCCTAATGTTTATGCAGATGACTGTATGTGTACAGCTGGAGTAACACCTGTACAAATTCCTTTGCCCATACAGTGTATAATTGGAAGATGGCACTGAGAACACGTCATACATGGGAATGTCTGCCATGTATATGGATAGTCACAAAGACATGCAGTGTAGGCTATCATACATTAATCTGTTTGCACTTTGTACAGGTACAGGTAGTGTGTTATCACACAGCTAATTGTACAGAAACAGACTTTGCCAGGTTGCTAATACTTAGATAAAAACACTGTTTTTGTTATTTTCAGTTGTTAATCATTTACTTAGTTAAAAGCCACAGACTGCATCTCCCATGCTGTAGGTCTATCTCATCTGTGTCCTTATGACCTATAGGTAAGGCCTGTGGTTGTAGTTCTGGAAAAATGTGAGATTTTGGCAGCTCCATAGATGGGTTCTGTGGTAATCTGCCAAACTAGCAGTGGTGATGGGAACTTTTGCCCTGTGGCACATGACTGTTGGTAACATTTGTAGGATGTAAAACCTGGCTGTTTGGGATACCCCTACAGTGTCAGACATGTGATACTGCAATGTCACTGAGGTCATTATGTTGAGTGAAAGGCAGACCTGGATTTGTAGGACACCAGTTTCTGATAGCCCCTCATCTCAAAGCTGAGTAGGAAAAAAAGAGTTCTAGAAGTTGAAGACAAGCTTGCTGCTATTACATTACCACACAGCCATAACTCCAAGTGCAGTATCAGTATTTGTTTCTAAATACAGGCACTGCAGGTCCACAACATTAACACCTTGTGACTGCTCCTAACACTTCTCACCCACAGCAGCCTTCCATCCCCCGATCTACACCACTGCTTTAGGGGAAGAGACCTTCTCTGCAGACTGTATGATAATATGGGGGGAGTATACATCCACAGACAGTCTACACCAACTATCTGTTAAGTCTTCACCTGTTCATGATTCCCTGCTCAGAGAGATGTGTAACTGAAGCCTGTCCCAATGCTGCGCTGCTCACCTTCTGGCTGCATAACACACAACTTCTTCCTGTTCACTATGGTCTGTCACATCCTGCCTGTGAAACACCTCTGTGGTGAAATGCAACATGTCCTCATTTCTGCAAAAACAATGTGTACACACACACACACACACACACACACACACACACACACACACACACACACACACACACACACACACACACACACACACACACGCACACACACACACACACAGACACACACACACACACACACACACACACACACACACACACACACACACACACACACACACACACACACACACACACACACACACACACACACACACATATCTAAATCTCATTAAAGGCATCTAATGTTGATCACTTACATCACCATTAACTTAACAATGTATTTAATGTTATTGTATTTATTTGACATTTGTTTACTGGGAAAGTCCAAATGAGATAATATCCCAGTTACAGCAGAGGTCCAGGGAGAAAAGTTCCACATTGTCTTAATATGGTAACAAATAAATGGCACTATTACCAAACCTAATACAAAAAAATGACATAAACAAAGTAAAAATTCAGCTTCATTTCACGCAGTGTGGATTTATACATATGTAGTGCAAATATTTGTACAGCTATAACAAGTTGAAAAAGAACATTATCAATAGATAGTACTCTAAAGTTGCAGTTCACAAAAATGACACTAAACACACTTACGTACACTCTTTGGAACAGAGATGAATAAATAATATACCCTAAGAAAATATATCTGATCTTTGTCTAAGAAACAGATTTTAACAATTTCTTCTCTCTGAAAACAAAATAACTTTTTTTTGCAAAATACATTAATTCATTACAATTTAACTATAGCTTAGCAGGTTGCATTTTATGTAAATTTATTTTTGAATCTGACATATAATCTAATGTATCTGGAACATTGTAAAGAGAGTCCAACCATATGAAAGCATGATTGTTAGTGTTATCCCAGATATATCAAGATTGGCCTGGTAAAGTAGCACTACAGAAGGCCTGGAAAGAAAATAATGCATCTTTGTGGATAAGACACAAAATATGCAACAGTATGTATAAGCAATTAAGTAAAGCATATGAGAACATAATGGAAAGACCAGAGGAATGTTCTAAAACAAGACATGTTAAATTTACTACAGAAATGCAAAACAGTACACCTGCAGAACAACTTTGCAAATGAGGAGAAAACAGTAGCAATGATAGTAAAAGAGACTTTGGGTATTCATACCAGATGATCTGTTAGGTAAAGAAGAAGTAAGACAAAGTAGTAAAGAGGCACATGAACATACACAAGGTACAGGTGGTGTGGAATATACTCTCCTTACATGTCAAACAAAGAAATTCCTTGTTAAATTTCATGAGCAAAAAGTAATTGTGGGATCAAGCTTCTCATTTGGGGCTGAACGTATAGTATAAACCTATGAACCTTCAAAATTATGGTATGGAACATGGCAGCAAAATCTGTGAACAGTCTGCACCATAAACAACATAAAGAAAGACTAGAATGGTTTAATGTGAACAGAGTTGAAGAAAAGAGGCAGAAAAGATGTAAGATAGGAAAATTTAAGTACCACAAGGGAACCTTCAGAGTACATGCAGTGACAAGAATTCATAATCTGAATATAAAACGAGTAAGATTCAAGGGAGATATCGGGATGTATTTTTCACAGAAAGGATAGTACATCAGCAGAATAGTCTTTGTGAAGAAGTGAGAGCAACAAAAACAAAAGCAGAACAGAAGACTGCAATGGGCAAAGTCATGACAATTTATATGTTTTCTGGAATAAAATAGAAATAGGCTGGTGGTTAAGTAATACGTGCATCTTATTTATAATACAGGAGAATAAGCAAATAGATCACCCAAGCACTCATTATCTGTCAGCAGAAATTTTGTTGTTCTGATGATTAGATGGGAAATAGGAAATTCACCCCAGGGATCACTTCTGTGGCTCTGCTCGACAGGGGCACAGGAAAATAATTTTCTTGGGTGGTGAAAGCCAGGGTACCTTTTTGGCTAGGCTTATATAGGCCCTTGGGCCAATAGCCTAGTACCTACCTATGATTAGCAGTGGCTGAAGACCCAGCTGCACATTCTTATGTATTCTTGAGCTACATTCTGACCTTTGGTAGATTATCAGATTAAATGCCATCTGACAGAGCAGCACACCCATAAAATAATACAGAAGCACTATGCAAGAAAAGGAAAATGTATGGAACTTGGTTTACTCTGCCTGCAGCAGAAGCAACTAGCAATATGAAGTCCAAGCTGAATGAGCCAGCCCATCTCATTAAATATTTATACAATCCCCTCCCTTCTTCTATATTCTCACAGCTTTATGTCATGAATATTAATCAGGCTGCCTGCATGCTGTGGGGATATATTTCACAGGAGGACAGGAAGAGAGTAACTGGAAAGTTGAGTTAGAGAGGTTTGTTTCTTGTGCAGACATTACAGAAATACTTAGATTTGTGTGTCTGTTTATCATTCTTCTGGTTTGTATCTCTTGCAAGCAGTAGCTGCTTCACTTCCTGAATAGTGCACTGCATCATGAAATTGGAGGTAAGAACTGAGCTAATGAGAAAACCTGCTTTTTGTGACTGTTGGACTTTTGTTTATGAATGGTGTAGTTTGTGTTCTTGGGGATTTTCTTCTGCAGGGAGCTGCAGAAGGAACTTTTGTAAAATAAACTTCTATTCTGCTATGCATCTGATCTGATTTGTAACGAACATCATGCTCTCGATTCTAATATCAGCAGTTTGTGTTGGTGGGGACAGAGCCAGGCTGTTAAAGTTGGAGATAAAGGATGCAGAGTGCATTAAAAGCTTCACTGGAAAATGCTTTGCTGTGAATAATTATTTGTTTGCTTTAAAGAAGCACTGCAAAGGATCTCAAAAAGATAAAAACCAAAACTGAACTCTTGTCCCCTATTGTATCAGGAGAGTTTTATTCGGCAGTCTTAATATTAATTGATGAATATATGCTTTTATTGTGCTAGAAAATCTGGCAAATGAATTACTTAATGGCATGGGCCATACTTTGTTTTGTTTACACTATCCAAATTCATTTGTTTACACTATCCAAATTCAGCAACAAGTTGTGACACTTAAGTAGGGCGTACTAGATTTTTGGTCAGCTGCCCCTGACATATTTACCCAGGAAACCTACTATTACAGACGTGTGCCTTAACTCTAGGCTTATTAATACCTGAACTGTAGTTGTTTTTTAAGTTTGCTCACATATATTTGTAAGTCATAGTTCTGCCTTTTTTCTTTTTCTTTTTCCTTTTTTATAAATTACTAGCGTCCTCCTTTACTTAGAGACTGTTTAGCTGAAAGAAGATGGTATAAAATGATGATTATGACATGAGAAGGGATAAACTATTTCATGACTTTATAGATTCCTACAGTAAATAATATTTGAACATCTGGTATAACTGTGTACTTAAAAGTCAAGCTTTTGATAGTTAAAATTAACAACACTGAGAATAAAGCTTCTGGATCAGATTACTTGGTTACACCAAGATACTGCTAATGTGCTTAACATCTAGTGAGTCATGTACAGTGCTGACATGTAACATCTAGTGACTCATGTACAGTGCTGACATGTAACATCTAGTGACTCATGTACAGTGCTGACATGTAACATCTAGTGAGTCATGGACAGTGCTGACATGTAACCTCTAGTGAGTCATGGACAGTGCTGACATGTAACATCTAGTGACTCATGGACAGTGCTGACATGTAACATCTAGTGAGTCATGGACAGTGCTGACATGTAACATCTAGTGAGTCATTTACAGTGCTGACATGTAACATCTAGTGAGTCATGTACAGTGCTGACATGTAACATCTAGTGACTCATGTACAGTGCTGACATGTAACATCTAGTGAGTCATGTGCAGTGCTGACATGTTTTGTAAAAAGGTAATAAAAGAAGTAAAAAGAAAATAAAGAATAAAACAAAAAGTGAAATACAACCAGTCAGACTGAAACACAGAAAACCAATAAAAATAACAGTCTGACCAAGCAAGACTAATTTACCTTAAAATGTATTGATTGCTTTTATCTAAATGACAAGACATCATGAAAAAGACAAAACGCACAGAAAGTGAAACATTTAGAGAATACACACCAGCCCATGTGATCAAAAACTACCAATAAAGATTATTTAAGCAATAACCGACAACGTGGTGTGGTATATTGAAGATTTACCCACGGTTGGTGTGATTAAACAAAGGCAACCGTGGGTAAATCTTCAGGATACCACAACCATGGAGTCGGTTATTGCTATTATACAATGACATTATTTAAGAAAAAAATAGTTACTTTTCTTAAATAATGTCTTTGTATAATGGCGGATTGCTGTTCTTCCGCCGGTTGTTGTATACTGATTCTGCTTTTTGATGCACTGTGCATGCGTATGGGACTTGTGTTCCCACGCATACCCACTACATCAAGGCTTTGAAGTGGAAGCAACGGAAAAAAGAAAGTTTCCGTTGCTCCATTTTCTCTCTTTTTGTAATTGTAAAAAAAAAAGATTTTGGGGCAGTTTATACCAATGGAAAAAAGTCCGGGTGACCGGAACTTTTTCCGTTGGTATATTTATTTATTTTACATTAGTTGACCGGGCTAAACTGGATATATGTCCATTTTCTGTAGATACCCGGGGAGATAAGCTCCGATGAAACAGTAACAAAATCATTTATACAAAATTAATGTAAACAATGCACAATGCAGTTACATTAGAGAGAATAATCAAAGAGGTCAGAAGTTCATAACATAGTGCAGAGGTCAGAAGTTCATAACATAGTGCAAAATGTGCAGGTATAAGTAGAACAATACAAATGCAGTTTCTGTATATAATATACGAAAAAGAAGGCAGCTGATTATATACAATTTATTAGTACAAAAGAAGTCACATTAATGAGATTCCAGAAGATGTAAGTAATAGTATCTAGAAGGACAAGGTTTGTTGTTCTTAAGGAAAGGATCTTGATTACTGAGAAGAGGAGGGTAGGTTGAACCAAGTAAGAAGAGCTAGTAGATCAGTCAGGTTTAGTACAGGGGCACAACCAGTGTGTTCTGAGGAAAAGTTTCAATTTGGTTTTAAAGAGTGATATAGTGAGAAGAGAGGAAAGTTCATTAGGAAGAAGGTTTCAGGATTTTCCAACAGTATTAGAGAAAAGAATCCCCAGCCCTGTTGTTTGATATGCAAATATTTACAAGAAGTTTATGTGACGATCGTAAGGTCTTCAGATTGTTGTAGGGGATGATGAGGGTAGATAGTATAGGGGTATTTGTAGGTTTGTAAAGGGTTTTATGGACAATGGTCAGTTGGTGGAATTTAAGCTGATTTTGTAATTCAAGCCATCCTAGCTGTTTTAGATTGTAACCGTGGTGGGCTCTGAATGGGTTTCCTGTAGCAAATCTGGTTATGTTATTGAAGGAGTTTTCCATTTTATTAAGGTTATTTTTAGATAGACTAGTATATATGGGTGAGACATAGAGGAGAATAGAGATTAGATGGGTGTGAGCAATAGTTATTCTAGCTGCAGGAGAGGGGAAGGGTTTGATCCTGTAGAGAGAGCCTTGTTTTCTGTTAACAGTTTTTATAGTATTGTTGCTATGGATGTCGAAGTTAAGGTTGTTATCTATGGTGATACCTAGTAGTTTGGTAGCTGGATCTGAGGATATGACAGTACCATTATTGGATGTGACTGTAAAATCTATAGGGGGGACTTATGAGTAGGAGTAAAAAGGAGGAGCTTAGTTTTTTTATGGTTCAGAAGGAGACAGCGCTGTGTAAACCATTGTTCAACTGTGTTAAAATACATTTTGGGTAAGGGAGTGAAGTTCAGATATATATGTGGCTGAGCATATAAGTGTGGAATCATCTGCATATTGTATGCATGTAGCTTGGGGGATTGCTAGGTGAAGGTCATTGCTAAATATAGAAAACAGGAGAGGTCCTAAAATGGATCCTTGAGGGACACCAAGGTTAATGGGCAGGTGGGTAGATAGAATGTTGTGCCAAAGTACACCCTTTTGTCTGTTGTCTAAGTAGGACTGGAACCATTTTATAGCTAGTGCATCTAGTGACAGGGATTTTAGGATATTTATAAGTATCTGGTGATTTACCATATCAAATGCCTTAGACAGATCAATAAACAGTGCAGAGGAAAGCATATTCAGGTTACAGTCAGTAAAGGAAAGGAGGGCAGTAGTAGTGCTGTGAAAAGGTCTGAAACGATGTTGAGAGTTTGAAAGTAAATTATTTTAGACTAGGTGGTCTAGCAATTGTCTGTGGATGCATTTTTCCATGATCTTTGCCAAGGGAGAAAGTAGGGGTATGGGACGGTAATTGGAGTATTCAGTAGAGTTCCCACCCTTATGAAGAGGGATAATATGGGAGACTTTCCAGATTTTAGGGATGTGTCCTTCACTGATGGTTCTATTGATGAGATTGTAAATGGGACAGGCAATGGATTTGGCTGCTATTTGTAGATATTCAGCAGATAGTTGGTCTGCTGAAGGGGTGCACGGTTTCAGTTTTTGGATAAGGGTAAGAATATATATATGTTGTTGGGACAGGTTGGAAGAGAAATGGAGGGGGTGGGATAGTGTTAGAGTTAGATAAGGTTAAGTTCTGAGTTGATAACTGACTGGTAAGAGTTTGAATGGCCTCAGTGAAAAAGGTATTAAAGGCATTAGCAGTCTGCTTGGGATTCCCCTGGTCTGTGCCTTGTGGGTTTGGTGTGATGGATTGACCTTGGTGTAATAATTGATTAATACTCGCCCAGAACTTTTGTGGTTTATTATGGTGAGTCTGCTGGAACTGTAGGTAGTAGTTTCTTTTGTCAGACAGTATAGCTTTTCTAATTTCATTTCTCAGCTGTCTGAAGTTTTGTTGGTCGACTGGGTTTTTAGTTAAACGAGATTTATTCCAGTATTTATTTCTGAGCTGGATTTTTTGCCTGGTTTCTTTTGAAAGCCACGGGGCAGATTTAGTTCTCATTGTAATAGAGCGGGTTGGGGCATGGTGGTCTAGTATGGCTAGGAAGTTAGAATTAAAGTAATTAACAGCTTCCTCCAGTGTCAGGTATTTTAAGGGAGACCAGTTACATGCTCTTAGTTCTCTCTGGCAGAGATTGGGGTTAAAGCTTTTGTTGGTTCTGATAGTCCTAAAAATTGTTGGAATGGGTAGATTGGTTTTAAGCCTGATGATGTAGGTTAGTGAGTGATCACTTACGTCATCAGGGAGGGTTCCATAAGTTTGAGGATGGTTATAGATGAGAATCCAGTCTAAGGTACTTTCCTTCTTATTGGGCTTGTTTATCCTGGTGGGGGAGGTAATAGTTTGAGAAAAAACAAATAGGTTAATATTGGGGTTAGGTTTTAAAATATTAATAGGGAGGAATTGTATAATTCCCTTTATTGTGTTTCTCTTTCACAATGCAGTTGATATATATATATATATATATATATATATATATATATATATATATATATATATATATATATATATATATATATATAATTATTGATCCCTGGTGGTCTATCAGCAGCTAACAGTTGCCAAAATAGTTTGTATTTGAGAACATTATTTTACCAGTCACTGCCCTACATGCCTCTCAACCTCTTAGAGCATGAAATCTGGACAAATCCAAAAATAATGGGGAGACAAAACCCCAAAAATAAGGACAGATTTTAAATGTTGCTCTTGTAGAAAGTTGCTAGAATACCAGGTTGTGTGTTAGCATGCATTTTCTGAAGGATATGAAACACGAAACTTAAATGTCTGTCATTATTTAGTGACTTCAGTTCTCAGTGGTTTGGCAGAAAACTGCAAATTTTATGAGGAACAGACCAAAAATATGAAGCAAAAATCTGGGCATTCTGTGAAAATCTGGACAGTTAAGAGGCCCCCTATCCTGATGTAGAACCTTCTCTAAAACAAAAAGAGAAACTTATTGAAATTCATACAAACAGGACCGTGTTTATACAGAGCATTGTTGCTGTCATTTTTCTCATAGCATACGTGTATTAGTATATTCTGTCCGTAATACTTTTCTTAGTCTTCCCCACATAGTAAATGAAGATGAGGTAAATGTCACAGTTTACAACTAGGGATGTAAGCACACAGGAGAGCTGCAGTGTGACATGAATTTCTTTATACAGATATAATTTATTGTTTTTGGTTTTGCCATTGCAGGGTGTGGGTGGAGACTGGGGTTCTAATGGTGAGTAGGAAGTATGAGAGAATATCCAGTGGTGCACTTGTAGACTGTCTGAAGGCAGTGGACATGTGAGGAGCCCTGGATCTGTATGTTTCCACTGTCTGGTTCTTGGCAGGATGGCGGAGATACTGGGACATCCATTAGCTGATACTTTAACACCTCCCCATAAATGGTTTAGCCTTCACAAGACTGGAACTTGACTGGAACTTGAATAGTGTTTCTGAATAGCAAGGGGTGGGGTGAATCCTGCAGTTATCAGTCAGAAAAACTTCCATTACTTTTGGGGACATTTGAAGAATGGATTCTGATGGAGAGGGCAGTGTACCATTCCTGCAGACTGTCACTCTAAGGGTGCCAGGCAAGAAGGACTAACAGCACAGAGACTGTAGTGAATGACTCTGCTATATTACAGAGGATAGGTCTTTAGGGAAATGGGTGCCAATCGCAGCAGGGGTCATATCCTCTGCGCAGACTAGGAGCATAGAGTCAGTATTGTGTGATAGAGTGCAGAAGGAATGGCCAGGGAAAAGCCTTGCATACTGAGCATACATTCATACAAACATACATACATACAAATATTTCGAGCATGGGCATAAATGCCCTTCTAGCTTGCCAATATACCGAAACACTTGTTCCCGTAATAAATGTCCAGGCTGTTCTTAAAAATATCTAAACTACTACCTGCTTTAATGCAATTTGGTAATCTGTTCCATGCATCAGCTACTCTGTCAGAGAAACAATAAGTACACTTCGCATTCCTACAGAATCTTCTACACAGGTTGTCTGATGGTTCTCTAATACTTCTTGATAACCCCAAACATTCCCAGAGGTAGTTGTCCCTAAATGCCCTATATACCTGAATAAGATCTCCTCTTACATATCTGAAAGAGACACTGTACAAGTTCAGATATTTTAGTCTTTTATAATAACTTAAATTTTCACATCCATGGATGCCCTTGGTATATTTCCATTGTACTCTTTCCAATTTATTCATGCTTGTTTTCTTATAGGGTTTCCATATTATTATTCCATACTCAGGTTTGGGTCTAGTGTAACTAACAAACAATGACTTCATTATGTTTGATTTCCTAGACTTTATAAATCTTTTTATACATCCTATAGTTCTATAACTATCATCAACCAATTTGTTGATATAATAAGGAAAACTCATAGCTGAATCTACCCATATACCTAGGTCCTTAAATGAGTCAACAGTTTCAATCACTGTGTGCTGTAGTAAATATTCACCTTTCAGTTTATGTCTCCCAAATCTCATATGCTTAGATTTTGATGTATTTATTAGCATATTATTCTCCTGTGCCCAAATGGTCAATTTAGTCAAGTTATTTTGCAGACATGCCTTATCTGTAACACTTGTAATCCGTTTACCCAATTTCAGGTCATCTGCATATAGACTATAGAACACCTCAGATGAAAAAGTTAGGTCTGAAAGATACAATCTAAACAAGCAAGGGCCTAGGACAGAGCCCTCTGGGGGTCTACTTCATAACATTGAAATTTCATAATGTTGAGTTTTATAACATTGAGAGTATGACATCGAAAATTCAAAACACCGAAAACCCAAAACATTGAAAACTTAGAACATTGAAAGTGTGCTTCTTTACATTGAAAATGACATTGCACAAGTAAATAAGATCCCCTTCACCTACACCACCAGCTAACTAACAAACACACTTACTACTATGTTTCTGCAGGGGGGAAGCCCCTCTGCACCCCCCATGTGGAGGGCTCTGCCCCCCACACCCCACATTAATTAAATATACCAACTCCAAGATCACACTACAGTGGAAAAAAGTTAATTTCCCAACATTAGTGTATGGTGATTGTGATACAATGAGGTTAAGAAATTAACTTTTTTCCACTGTAGTTCGAGCTTCGAGTTGGTATATTTAATTTACAAGTGGGTGTGGGGGTGCAGGGAGGCTTGCGCCCCCTGCAGAAATGTAGTAGAAAGTGTGTTAGTTAGGTGTTGTTATAGGTGGACAGGATGTTAGTTACATATGCATTGTAGTTTTCAGTGTTTTGGGATTTAGATGTTTAGGTCTCTATGTTATGAAATTCGATGTTATGAAATTTCAGTGTTATGAAGTAGATCCCCTGTGGGACACCTTGACTATAACCAAAGGTTTCACCTGTCCAGTTGCTGTATTATACTTGCCATGTCCTATTTGTAAGCCATGCAGCTATCCAACTTATCAAGAGTACATCAATACCTAGTTGTACTAATTTATTGATCAGTGTTTTGTGTATGTCCTTGTCAAATAGTGAAGTTAAGTCTATATAAATTACATCACAGCACATTTTTTCATTCATAGCTGTTAAATTGTTATAGAACATCATGTTACAGGTGGTAATAGATCTATTTTCAACATATGCATGCTGATATATGGTTTCTAGTCCCAACCTATCAAGTTCTGACAATAACTTATCCAATATTACCTTCTCCATTAATTTTCTACAACATGAAAGTAGACCTAAGAGTCTATGTGATTCTGGGTTTGTCCTACTCCTGTTTCCCTTAAAGGCAGGTTTAATAAGCGCATGCATTCAATCTTGAGGAATCTCCCCATATTTATATGACATAGTGAATAATAGATATAATGGTAGTGTAAGTTCTTGCTGAAGTGTTCTCAGGTCATTGTTACTAATTCCATCTGCTCCCTGCACTTTTTATTGGGATCCAGTTTGCGCAGTTCTTTTTCTGTATAATATAATTTGATTCCAGTATCTGGGGTTACCTGGATGATATGACATAGTGAATAATAAATATAATGGTAGTGTAAGTTCTTGCTGAAGTGTTCTCAGGTCATTGTTACTAATTCCATCTGCTCCCTGCACTTTTTATTGGGATCCAGTTTGCGCAGTTCTTTTTCTGTATAATATAATTTGATTCCAGTATCTGGGGTTACCTGGATGTCACTAGGACAACCTATCACCCCTTTTGTGGAACCAAACTGCTTTGCATAAGATTTTGTAAATATATCTGTAATCTGTTTGTCTGAGAATACATTTTAGAATCTGCACACATTTTATCAACTTGTGTGTCTTTACTCCTTCCACATCCTATGTATCTATAAAAAGGTTTCCTATTATGCTCAATATCTTTATATACATTTTCTTCAAAATTTTCTTGATCTTGTCTCACACTATGCTTGATCTGTTTGTCCAGCTTGTTTATTTCAGTTCTCAAAGTTGTAGTTCTACCTGTCTTCCATTTCTTATATTTTCTGTCTCTAACCTTAATCAGATGTTTTGTTCTTATGGAAGTATATCCCCCTGATGTTGTATGTCTAGATCCTGATGTTAAACATTTTTTGACTTTTTGCACTCAAGCAATTTCTCTTTCAAAACTTTCCACATTCCATCTGCAGTTTTTCCACTGAACACCTCACTCCAGTTAGTTTTACATAGTGACTGTTTTGCTTCCATATAATCTGTAATTACCCTTCTGTGCATTGGTTTAGATTTTTAGATTTCAATTTATCAGAATTATCTAGTGACAAATTAACCTTATAACCCCATGATCACTGCACATCAATGGTGGTAAAACTTGACTTGAAGTTACAGTAATTTCTTTAAACACAAACAATATCTAGTATGTTCCAACCCCTGGTAGGTTTTTTTACAACCAGCGGAATTTTCCTGAATATACTATAAATAAATACTTTACTAACGTTGTTGAGTCAATATTATGCCAGTCATTTCTGGTAAATTTAAGTTCCCAGCTAATATTATTCCTCTCTCCTGTGTTTCATGTAAGAAATGTATGAATTCCTCTAGGTCATCTGCACTTGACTTTGGTGATCTATACACTCCAACAATATGTGTTCCAGGATTGTCTTTATTGTCACAGTTACACAGTCTATAGTATTAATGTTATCATTGAGCATGTAATAATCACAGGTCTCATAGCTATCTTTAATCCCTATCATAACACCTCCACCTGATTATTTGTTAGAATGTCTGTTACACTAAAACCATTTATATCCTGACAGAATTGGTTTCCAGTCATTGTTCTTTAACCATGTTTCACAAACTATAACATCAATCTTGTGGGAATGTAGCAAATTTTCCAATAAAAACACTTTATTATTAGGTTCATAGGTTCATACTAGGCTATCTGCCCTAGGGCATTTATAAGCCTAGCCAGAATGTGTTTGGCTTTCGCCACCCATTTTAAATTTATTTTGCTATGCCCTTTTTCGAGGTTAGTATACTGTGCCTCTATGTAACAGTGACACAGAAGTGATACCCGGGGTAAACCTACGATCTCCCATCCACTCATCAAGATTCCTCTTGAAGAGAGTCAATGAGGGACTCTGCCTAACCTGGACTGGGATTTTATTCCAGAGTGAAGGGAGCCTCTGGGTTATGAATCTGTCCCTCCAGCATGTCCTATTTATTTCAGTGCTGAGGTTCAAGTCTCTCGAGCGCGTAGCTCGATGGGATTTGGATTTTCTGAGGTGCAGCATGTCCATTAATTCCGGGTTGTTCATGGCTTTATACATCAGGCACAGAGCCCTCTGAACAGGCGGTATGTCACTGAGTAGAGCTGGAGTTTCTTTAACCGGGCAGCATATGGCATCTGTTTGAGCCCTTTGATCCTCTTGGTGAGGTACTTTTGGGGTCTTTCCAGTTGCTGCAGGTGTCTGGTAAGGTACATCCCAAAAGGGGCATTGTACTCAATTATGGGCCTGATGAGGGATGAGTAAAGAGACACGATGACCTCCCCTGATCTAGATGTGAATCCCTTCATGATTAGGTGGGCTATATAAAATGTTTTTCTAACCACTTTGGCCACGTGGTTGTCAAATGAGAGATTGCTATCAACTTGGGTCCCCAGGTCCCTAATTACTTCTTCTGTACTTAATGGATTTCCACCTATGTGGTAATTTGTGGGCACTTTGTTTTTGCCAAAGGGGATGACTATACACTTTTTGGCATTTAGCTTGAGGCCATGGCACTGGCACCAGTTGTCTGTTTCTATGAGGCCCTTTTGGAGGATGCTTGTGTCGGCTGGAGAGTCGATTATGGCACCCAGTTTGCAGTCATCTGCGAACTTGGTCAGCCACAGTCCTTCCGTGTTGGCCTGTACCTCCGAGAAATATATACTGGACAAGAGAGGTCCCAGGACTGAGCCTTGTGGGACACCACTTGTAACTGGTTTGGAGTCTGACATGGCTCCAGCAATTCTAACCATGTGGGTTCTGTCCTTGAGCCAGTTTGCAATCCATCTAGTGACATAGGGGTATTATATTTAAGCTGGTGAGCTTATCTAGGTAGGCTGTGTGGACCACCTTCCCTATCAATGGCCTTGGTGACTGTTTCAAAGAAATCAACCAGGCTGTGAGGCAGGATCTGCCCTTAATGGCCTTGGTGACTGAAGAAATCAACCAGGTTTAAGAGGCAGGATCTGCCCACTGTTTGTAGGTCCCCAATATCTTTATTTATGAGGTCCATGATGATCCTTTCCATAGCTTTGCAGACCAAGCTAGTCAGGCTTATGGGGCGATAGTTTCCAGCCTTTTTAGGTGAAAGCGCTTAGTCGGTGGATGTTTTACCATTAAATATCTCCTGGTTGTTCATTATTGGTCCTGGTATCCTGTTTAGCAGTTGTTGCCTATCGTGTTTGCTAGTTTCCAGGATCCGTTGAGGCACCACCTTTATGGAGAGGGACCACTGTTGCTGTTCGCCACTCTTTGGGCACATATCCTGTAGTAAGGCTGAGATTGAACAGTAGTTTTATGTTTGGGTTTAGCTCTTCTTTGAGTTTATGTAGGACGCAGCCCGGGACACCATCTGGTCCCATTGATGCTGTGTTTTTGCTTT